>NW_024962334.1:11391903-11404594 GCF_019238085.1 Lagopus leucura
CACTGTTGCTTACTGAACAGAAAGATATTTTAACATATGGTTGTGCCCCCAAGAAAAAAAAACCCACAATGAAAACCCTTAAAAAATCATAAAATTATGACAGGGACAAAGAGGCAGAGGAATGAGCAAGCCAGAGGTAGGCACAACCATATGTTAAAATATCTTTCTGTTCAGTAAGCAACAGTGCCAGAGAGAAAGTTCTTCACACATCTTCATTCTATCCCTAGTAAACACACATGGTGCTGCAGTCTGTAATTACAGGACCACAGATTTTCCTCTCCTCTGTAGCATCACCTGCGTGCAGCAGCAGACTGGATAGCTGTCTTCAGAATTTTAAAGAGATTGCACTAAAATTGAAGTCAAAAGCATCCATTTCTTGCCAATTTTTTTGCTGGAAAACTGCTTCTTTTTTCCCACAGTACTTAACTTGCACTTTGCTTCTTTTGAACATAGCTCTTATTGACTTGGCTATGACTGCAAATAATCATTTCTTTTGCACCTTAGACCCAAAGTCAGTGACCCAGAAAACAAGGAGAAAAGGGAGGACACTGAAAAGCCCACCTTATTTGCTCAAGCATCTCACAGGAACAAAGCGCTGCAGGCGAAAGATAAAACTCAGATTTCCCATGGAAGCTACTGGCTGAGAGAGCACCTTTTCTCCTTGAGTGATCCCTTTCCTTACTCACATCTGCCTTCCTCCAGTGCTGTACAGAACACGCAATACTCTAGTCCACTCCCAGGAAACCTCCCTGCTCCATAACTGTGACAGAAGCTCCTTGATGAAAGCAGCATGTATCGTAGCTGTGTCTGAGCCTGCAGAAGACAACCGTGCATTACTTTATGCCTTGTGAGCTACATCAGCAGTAGCAGGCACTCATCTACCCACAGGATCACCCTCCCTCACCTGATCCTGTCAGAGCTGGCTCTGAAGAGTCTCCAAGTGGAGACAGCCAAGGCAGATTTTATCACTTAAGTGCCATTTTAAAGATACATTGTAGAGGTTTAACTTTTGATGGAGGCTTCTTCTGGCTGTCCCTCTGCCTCTCAGTGTTTGACTCCTGCCAGAAACATCCTCAGCGTCTTGATTTTTAAATTTCTGCCATACCTCCTCATATTTCAAAACTGCACGGCCTTGTGTCAGCTATTATCTGCAGCAAGAGTTGCAGCCTTGGGAATAGCGTGGTTGTCAAATGAAAAGAGATGAGGCTGCTAAAATACATATGGAAGGAACTCTTTAATGTGTAATCACTACACATATACTAAAGGGGAAAAAAAAGGATCTTGTTAGTGGCTGTCTCGTTTCCAGGCTAAATGAATGGAGCCTGTGCAGAACAGTGTCACCTTGAATCCATTTAAATGCAGGCCTGGATAAAGCAGGCACATTTGAAGCTGATGACAGAAACCAGTCTTGTTTTCAGGTATGAAGCAGAGGTTTTTACAGATTTCCTTTTAATTTGCGCACATTGGGCTATCAGCTAAACACAAACAGCAATTACTGGAGATGATGATCAGAGAGCGTTTCCCCACATGGCCCCCTTCCAGCCCTAATGAGGATTTTTCAATACGTTTGTTCTTTGTAACTAAATGATGATATATCCAAAGACCGCGACAACAAACTGCTGATTATAACCATGCTTACTTAGTTCATCTCCATTCTACAGAGTGATTTTAGCGCATCTCAGATTGAACAAAACCACCGTGGCTGCCCAGAACAAGCTGCTGTTACAGCCTTGCTCTAATGACAGCAGCGTGATGAAACCCTTTTTGTTTTGCTTTGGAGGTTTTGTCCCAGCAAACTCGTGGTTGCACCCGGATCATTTGCACGCATGCACCTTGCAAAAACAACGGGAGTGAACACTCATTCTCGTGTTCTAACTCAGTAAAAGTGGAGTCATGCTCAGGACAGATTCAGTGAAGGACAAACCAGGCTTCCAGCTCTCCCATTTCACTCATATAAGGTTAGCTCCAAGCCTTCCTCTGGCCAGCCCCAACTCCCACAGAAAGCAGTGAGTCAGTGCTCCCAATCCTTCAGAAACAGGTGAATCAGTGCTAGCAGCTTCCACAGGAACTGGCTGAACAGAATGCCTTGCCAAAGATTTGGCAGGCGCTAAAATTCATTTGTGAGTTGATCCTAGAAAAGAGGGCTTGATGCTCTCTTCAAGGGCAGTAGTTCTAATGCTTTTCTGGAATGGAAACAGGAACAAGTGCAGAAATATCACACTGCACAGAACTGGTTCTCCAGGCACACATAGGAGTGCTCCCTGTATCCTAGAGCTGGGACTGAAAGGCATCTGCTGCTGCTGCAGGGAGTAAAGCATGTTGCTAATGGGTAAGACCAGCAGTCAGAAAGCTGGGGGTCTGTTATGGTTCTGACCCCCAGCCCATTCACCTTTCTGCCTTTCTCCTTTCTCTGTTTGCATTTTTACAGTGTTACCAACAAATGCACCACTTCGTCATGCGTGGCATGGAAAACAGGTTTTTTCCTGGCCAAGCAGCCATTAGAAATACTGGGAGGACTATGCATTTTAGCTACAGAAGGCAAAAAAAAACAAAAAAAAAAACCAACAACAAAAAAAAAACTGCCTTTGGGTTGCATAAGAATTTTTGTAGGTACAGAGGAAAATGATTGTTTTCTAGAGTTTGGCAGAGGTGAGGGAGAAGGAATCGTATTATATTCACTATCCACCCAAGAACAAAATTGATGCTTAAGTATGTCTTTAAAGCATTCTTCTCATCAAGAGATAATGGCATTTCATACATATTCCACCTTAACCTTGAGATATTGAGAATATTTTGCATTTTTGACCTTTTGTAAAATATCTGCATTCAATTTGAAAGGCATTTTCACCCTCTTACCATGTCAGACTTCATACTGCTCAACCTGCACTTGGAGCACATTTGACACCATTTCCAAAGCTTCTGTTTTCTTGTGTATCACCAAACATTTTTCTCCTCCCAAGGAAACACCCTGACCTTGTCCAGGAAATCAAAAGCCTCTAGGAAACAGAACTCAAGTGAACACTACGATCCTGGAGGCAGATGGAAGTCACACAGATGTACGAATGCATGACACCAAGGATGACAGCGATTAGTGATGGAATGATGGCACCTGAAATAAGTGAGAACTGAAACCTGACTTCAGTGAAAGTTCTGGCTGATCAAGAACAAAGGATAGAGCCCAGACTTTGTACTGTATGTTTTCTTATTCATGTGCAGAAAGATGAAGCTGCTGAATGAAGTGATTGATGAGAACAGAGTAGCTTTTTCCCTCAGTAGTTCCAAGTGAATCATTTTAAGACCACGCTTATGTGCACCTCTTTCAGGCAAAGCACTTGTTCAGCACATCAGAAGATGCCTCAACATTGTCACCTTAATGCATGCAGACACGTTTTGATTGCAGTAACAATTTTAGTGCAAAAAGGAAAAAAATCTCTACTGCCAATAATCCCAGAGAAAGTGCTGGGGCTGCTCAGGTGAGGGAAGGGGCTCCAAGAATCTCCCTCTGTGTTTCTGAGTCTGTTCCAAGAACTAGGGGTGCAGGAGCACGGCATCTATACAAAAGCTCTGAACTGCAGGCAGAGAAAAAGCAAAACACAAGGACAACTTTAAGAGCTAAGTATAATTTATGTCTTTTGAGTATTCTATAGTACATGTTCCCACTGCTTTTCTTAACGTTTCTATGATTTCATTGCTAACAATTCAAAACCTGAAAACCCGTTAAAGGGTTCTACTTCTACTTCTACTTCGGCTTCTACTAAAAGGGAAAAAGAATAGACATTTGGAAATGACAGGTTCTGCTTTTGGTAACTTCTATGTTTCAAATTCGACAGTAACTATTTAACATTCCCAGGCTCACCGTTGCACTGGAATAAGCAAGTTAAACAAGATTTCCTGCCTGAACTATGCCTCCAAAGGTTCATTTGAAGAATAAAGAAACAGTCATCAAAATTATTTTTATTCTCCAGAAATGTAAATGTGAGCACAATTTTATGTGGTGCCAGTAACATAAATAAGCACCTCTCAAGCTTCTATTTCAAGCACCTATCGCATTCTGGGCATTTCACACGAAGAGTAATGTATAGCTTTAATCTGTACAGTACAAGGAAACATGACTGCAATTACAATTTACTCAAAATTACACCATCACAAGCTTTCGCTTGCAGCTGCAGCATAAAAACCTCCCAGACCTTTTGCAGCTAGGTAATATTTGGTTTTGTTAGGGACAAATAGCCATCACGAGCCTTAGAATGACCGGGGCAAGTTTTAAGAGAGGATCTGCATCTAGCAACACACTGGTGTGAGGCAACAGTCTGAAGAAATCAATGTAATTGTGCTGGAAAGTAAATACCTTTGTAACCACATCCACGGCAACCACAAAAACTTCACTTCTGCAAAGTGATCAGTAATGCTTGACTTGAGGAACTGACTGAGAGCTCAGGAGGTATTGCTTGCCACCATTAATCAGAGCCATAAAATTCCCACAAACAGTCTTTCTGAGCCATCACTGTATGGAAAAGAAACACTCAGCAGTCATCTCTGGAAATTACTATACTTGCTTCTTTCCAAAATCTAAATGCTCCTTTTTAGGGAGCATGCTATGGGAATCAGTACCTGCTACCTTCTGCAGGATGCACTTCTACTGCAGCATTAACTCAGGTGATTGACTGCTGAAGTCACTGAGATGCAGAGAAATTCCTTCTGCTGCCAACAACCACCCAGTGCACTGAGGGCAGCAAATACAGATCTCCTGAGTCAGGAGCCACTGCCTTGCTCATCACACATCATGACTTCCGTGTTAAACTAATTTGGATAAACTTCCACACACCAAAGCTGCATTTTACACCAGTTCTCAAAGGCCTCTCTTAGAAATCCAGCAGTATTATAAACCAACCCCAGTTCTTTCCCTAGCAAACGGCAGGAAGCCTTGCACGCCCTCTGGCCGCATAGAAGGCAATGGATATCTGCCATCACCTGGTAATTTACAGCCAACACCTCCACCTGCAGCTCTGTGCTCACTCACTGGATGTGCAGTTCCAGACCCAAAGGCGTTACAGCGTGAGGCTGAACCAGGTGTGGATACACAGCTCCATCACTGCTGAATGTGCATGGCCAACTCCACACCAGCTTTATGCTCATTTTAAAGCAGTTACATAGAGACAGATAATACCTTACCCATCTGTCTTTATAAAGCCAACGTATCTTGAAGCAATTGGAAGCAGCAGGTTGAGCTAATGGCAGATGTGTGTTTTACAGCACAGCAAAGAACATCCTCCTAGGAGCTGGTAAATCTGAATGTACCATATCTGGTTACCAGCCCACCTGGAAATGCACACAGCCATTACTCATCTTCACAGCACCCACGCTGAGGAGGAGAAGAATAACAGAGATTTGCCCTTTATCTACACAAAGAGAACTCTTGTTTCAAAACCAGCAGCCACAAACTTCAATGTGCACATTGCTGATTGACAGTGGCAGTAATCAAACATGCAGTGCTAATTCTTCAGTGCTCCTGCTTCAAGCCTCTGGCTTAGCTTTAACACAGCATCCTAACAAACATGGTGTCTAGCTGATGAGTGGGTGAGCAATGAAAGCTGCTCCTAAAAGCATTCCCATTCCCTGCCCACCTAGCTGGTGTCTCAGAGCAGGGCAGCAGAGGCACAGCTATGTAGGCGCCTACACAGCTGCTGCAGCTCAGAGCATGGCACGCAGACTGAAAGCAATCCATCAGGTTGAGAACTCCCAAAGTGAAATGCAGACACAGATACAAGCCCGTCCCATTTACAGCTTTGCACCTTCTTAGCAAAGGACAGCGCTGACAGCTGGGGAGTCAGTGCTGAGGGTCAGAAACACCCTGAGCAGCCAATCTGTGCAGGCATGACAATACTTTGAGACACACTGGATGATTGGAACAGGCAGGAATTGATGGATTCGGTGCCAACTTGAAACCCAGATCTTATATGAAGCTAGCCATGCTCTGCTAAAGCACACTTCCTCTCAGAAAAAAAAAAAAAACATACAGAACTAGTGGAAATGGTTTGGCCAAAATCCAGTGTCTAATACACACACGCACATATATAAACATTCAAATAAAATCATTTGATTTTAATAACTTCAGTTAATTCCATCTAAAAGTATTTACTAGTATATTTGTCTTTCATTTCACAGAACAGCATCTTCACCTTTAAAATAAATGGGGCTAAAATTATCAGTTAAACTGAGAATCATTGTAATTTCCTTGTGGATGCCACCTTTCAGTACTTCTGTAGGCTTGCCTTAATGCTGTTAATCTGCTATCAGAATTGTCCTCCTTTCTCTCAAACAGCCCATCACAAACCTGGATAAGTTTATCTACCTCAGAGACTTCCATCGGCTCCCCTGAGCTAGCAGGGACCACAGATCTTCACTCTGTTGACCAGCAAAAGCATGTGAGTGGAAGTCTGCAGTGAAGACACAATTTTTTGTTGGCCTACAAGGCCAGGTAGCTTTGAAGTTCTTCTCAAAGCTGCCAAACATATTTCCCCTGAGGTACTTCTAAAATTTATACCAAACTTGAATCTAAGTGTCAATGTTTAAAGAACTCACATCAACATGCTGGATGAAGAATCGTCCTGTAATTATTCTACAAGCCAGGGATGTGTGAAGGAAACAAAGTCCCCAAGAAAACCATCAACACTTTGCTTGGAAAGGAAAGCCACACAGGTATCATCATCTGTCATCCCTAATGGGAAAGCACACATTAAAGGGTCAGTCATTAGGAGCCTATCCATGGCCATGGAGCTTCATCCACATGAACATGGAGCTTCATCCACAGCTGACATACAGCCAAGTTCCAGTGGGCTGGGGAATGCTCCAGACAACTCTTAGAGTTTGGATGATGTACAAGAAAAGTTCAGAATTTTGTTGTAATTGGTAACTGAAAAAGAATGGAAAAGATGCTTTTCTTTCCACAACTAAGACCTTTATTCACAGATGTCCCACACAGCAAAGCCTCCCCTACATCTAACCCTGGAAACCCGCCTACAGTCAAACACCCGAAGATTCTCTGGGTTATCTTACTGGAAAGGTAGCAAGCAGTTGAGCCACAAGCACGACTGAAGCACAATGTTTCCAAATGGAAATGAACCTGGTTTAGTACGCAGTATTTCCACCACCACCAAAGCAAAAGCAACACAGGGAAATTCAAAGAAAACTGGCCAGGGCAACAAGCCCTTTAAGCTCCTCAATTATTAGCAGTGCAGATGAGCAGGCTCAGAGATGCCGTGTGCCTGCTGCTTAACACCGAGGTGGGCACCCCGCGCCACCTGCCACCGTGGTGCACAACCGAGCCTCAGCACGTGCCTGCTCGCGTCTCACCAAGCCCTGCAAAAAACAAACCCACGGGGCTGCCATCCTTTCTGGCTCGCGCATCTATCTAATGACTGGGATCGCAGGGAAATGTTACTGACTGACAAAACAGAGAGAAGCCGTGTGACTCTGGCAGGCGGCTGTCGGTGCGCTGTGACACAGAAGCACACGCAGCCTGCGGAGTTCAGAGGTGCCTCCAGAAGTCACTCGGCAGCCCGAACCGTCCCCGCTACGAGGGCTGACGGGACCGCGGGCTGCGGCCGGCGCTAACTCGCTGCCACCTGACCTGCAGCGCCCTGCTGAGCTTGGTCACCCGCTGATGCGTTTTTCAGGCGACCAACTCGTTTAAACTAAAGCAGAACTTCTTAGAGCGACGAGAGCTGCCGTGCCCCCCCGCCCCGCCCCGCACTCACTATCTCGGCCACCATGAGGAGCCCGGGCGGGGTCCGCAAGAACTCCCTGTCGTAGGCGAGGGTGCTGGAGCTGGCCGACAGGTTGGCGGTGAAGGAGCTGCTGGTGGTGGTCACGGTGTGGGAGCGCGGGCGCGGCGGCTGCTCCAGAGGCGGCGGCGGCTCCATGCTTCGGGGCTGCCCCGCGCCTCCCGGCCGGCCCCGAGCCCAGCGGCGGGGCGGGGGCAGCGGCGAGGGCGGCCGCCTCCCGGGCGGCGGGAAAGGCTCCGCCGCCGCCCCGCTTTGTGCGGCCCCGACGCCGCGGGGGGGAGAGGCGGGCGCGGGGGGTGCAGCGCCTTCGGACGGGCAGCCGTGTGGGGTGTGCGGGTCGGGCTGAGTGGGGAGGGGGAGCCCAGCGCGAGGGAGGGCTGCGTGCGGCCAAATAGTGCAACCAGCAGGAGCAGGGAGGCGATCGTCCCTCTGTGCTACGTACTGCCGAGGCCGCGCTCCGAGTGCTGTGTTCAGTTTTGGGTCCGCACTGCAAGAAGGACGTCGAGGCCCTGGAGTGTGTCCAGAGATGGGCAACAAAGCTGTGAGGGGTCTGGGGCACAAGTCTGATGGGAGCGGCTGAGGGAGCTGGGATTGTTCAGTCCGGAGGAGGCTCAGGGTAGACCTGATCGCTCTCTACAGCTGCCTGAAAGGAGGCTGTGGTGAGGTGGGGGTTGGCCTCTGCTCCCAGGTAACAGTGATAAGATGAAAGGGAATGGCCTCAAATTGCACCAGGGGAGGTTCAGGTTGGATATGAGGAAGAATTTCTTCTGCGAAAGAGCAGTGAGGCAGTGGCACAGGCTGCCCAGGGAGGTGGTGCAGTCACCGTCCCTGGAGGTGCTCAAGAACCGCATGGATGTGGCACTGAGGGACGAGGTCTGTGAGCGGTCACAGGCATGGGCTGATGGTTGGACTAGGTGATCTTAGTGCTCTTTTCCAGCCTTAATGATTCTGTAAACCTATGATTGATCTGGAGCTGCCATCTGATTGCAGGCTCTTTACACACACAGAGGTGTTGGGCTTTCTTCCAGAGCAGCTGAGGAATGCTCTGTGGAATCCCATGGTTGGTAAGCACCATTTGGTAGGGCCATCCCCAGCATTGTCCATCTGCACAGTCACCTGCAGCCAGCACCAATGGAGACATCCTAGGAACACGGGTTGCTGCAGGTGGTCTGTGGGAGTACGACCACCACAGAGAGGCCACAGGCAGACACCAGGGCATGGAAGGTGCAGCAGCCTCCTGAGAGCTGAAATTGGGGATTTAGCTGGCATCTCCCAAACAATCCAGAGTCTCTGTGGTGTAGAAGGCATTGTAAAAGGCAAACACTGAAGGACACTGGAAATGGAAAGTATGAGGTCATTGCTAAACTACCTGACAGTGCTGAGCTGTTCCCTGACCTGTATTCGTTTGTACTTTCCAGTCTAGCCTTAAGTGTCCCCTTTAAAAATAATAATAAAAAAAAATGTGGGTCATTTAAGAGCTTCTAATGCAACCTTCCATTCCACAGAAAGCACAGTGTTTCAAGAAGGAGCCAGCAGGTGATAGCTTCCTTCAGCGTTCAGGAATTCTCATTAGTGAAGCATTTGTAAGTGGCAACTCAGTAAAAGTGAAGTGTTTTCCATATGTCTGGTGGCTATTGTCCTCGAATTGTTTACTGCTGCTCTCCCGCTGGCTAACAAAGGATGGGCTTGCAGTGTTACCTTTCAGCAGGGGACCGAACGAGCTGGAGAGGGAGGAGGAGGATGCAGTTTCTCCCAGCAGTACGGGAAATGCGAATTACCCAAAGAAACTGCTGCTTATACTTGATTGTGCCTCTCTTACAGTGTAAGTGTGTCACAACACAGGCTCCACGGGGGTGCTTTGAAGGTGTGCCTTGGCTCGGGATCAGTGGAGCCTCTGCATGCATACTCAAAGGCACGGGTGACTTTGCTTTGAGCTGGCAGAAAAAATGTGACAGCGTTTTGCAAACATGAGCTGAGCGGGTCATCAGAATGAGGTGCCGGTTACTCAGTGGGGTATGATATACAGATACACTGTGTGAGGAAAAAAATAAGTAGACCACACTTAACATCTCATAACATTTAACACAGCATCTCAATCATAAATAAACGATTTTACACTTTTTACTATCTTTTGTGTGTGTGTGTGGAGTTACCGGTGTTTTTGTACTGGTTGCATTCCTGTTTCATTCCTTTTAAAAATAAGAGCTGAGATGGTAAGGAAGACTGTGCATTGGTTTATGTAGAGACCAGCTTCAGCTGGCTTGCAAATAAAAAGTGTACTAATTGTTCAGCGCTGCTAAGCTTCCCCCCAGAGCCAGAGCCACTGTGAGATGCCCCTGTTGCTGTGAGTGCGGATCCAGTTAGCAGCACTGAATCACTTGAAAACTTTCCCATCCACAAGTGAGTAAATCTAGGGGCTAAAATTCCTATCAGTAGCAACGCAGTAATCCACACAAATTTCAAAATGGTTTGAGTCACTCTCATCACTACCACTTTGAGAGCTGATTTATTTCCCACCGTATGTATATTCTCGCAGTGTTTCCAGGGCATTTATTGAGTGGGCTTAACTTTTATACATACTGCTAAAACTGTGTATTTTGCTCACTGCACTTCTGGAGGTCAGTGCTGTTTACTTTTTTGGCCATCAAACATCAGACCAATACACGCCTTGGCTTTTGGTCCTTACGTATATCATTTGAGCATCCCAGGTCCTCGGGGAAAAAAGTGAAACACAGATGCAGAGAGAGATTTATTTTGTTTCAACTGTATTAAAACTATTAACATAGCATATGTTTTTAATGTCTGCTGAGGATGTCAAATATTGGAACTAATTCAACAAGAAGTGGATGGCTACATTGCTGGGCAACTTCTCTGAACTCCAGCTACTGCTCTGAATTCCCTAATTAGCAAAATTTTCTCCAGCAAACATAATCAAGAAATGAGTTTCACTTACAAAAAAAAAAAAAAAAAAAAAAAAAAAGGAAAAACTGCAGCAGCTTTTCCTAATTTCTCGCATTTCTGGAAGCAAATTTCACCCTTTAACCTGACAGTACAACCCATTACATTTAGAATGTAAACTCTGAAACTCTTGCTTTTTGTTTGCATCTTGCGCTGAAGGCTCCAACTGAAAAGACTGCAGGGAGCATCTGAGCTTAGCTAGATTTTTTTACACGTAGATAGCATCAGAAGCAAAATAATTGAACGCTGCCGCTTGAACAATCAACCTTTCATTACAAAACTACCAAGAGAGAAGAAGGTGGCCCATTTTCTGTATTTTAAATGAACCTTTCAAGGGAAGGATTAGTGAGCCTTTCAAACATCAGTCAGGATTCTTACCTTTGTTTGTCAACTCCTGTATCTCCTCACAAAGTAAACTGTGATTAGAAGAAAAATACTCAAATGTGTTGAAGCTTTTCTGTTCAATTGTTTTAGTAAAAGCAAAAGAGCTGATAAAAGTATTATAATGTTTCTAAGTGAAGGAATTATTGCTGAAATGTCCTGATATCTAATTAACAGATTCTTCCACTTAAGCTGGTTTGGGTCTCAAATCCTGAGGAATCAACATTTTTGAGATTTCTGACTGAGCTCTCCAGAACTACTGTATTAGCAACAATGTGGCCCACTGGAAGTGCTCATTAAAGTATATTCACACGACCAAGGAGCAGAGATGACTGGAATTTCCTGAACTGTTTTTCTGGTTTTGAAATACAACTTCCCTTCACCCCTCCCAAATCTCAGAACTTCCAAATGTCAAAGTCAGCTAAGCAAAACAAGTGAACAGATAAAGGAAAGGTGACTGAAAGTTTTCATTAGTCATCAGGACATTTCAGTCAGCAACAAAAAGTTGTGTTCTTTAAAACGTAGGAGTGATCTAAGAAAAATAAGTGAGTTTACTCTAAAGAGAACAAAAAAGGAATTGTATTTGCCATGGAACCCAGGCTAGATGTGAGGAATAGGAATAGGAATAGTGTCGGATGTCCAGGCCAAATATTTTCACCCTTGACATCCGACTGTGCTCATCTGAGGATATTTCCAGTAAGCAATAAATCTAATGTTAAAACTATGCTTGGAATATTTCCTAATGGCTTTTTGGAACCAGCAATGTATAGGCTCTGAGCTGTGTATTTAGAGTAAATAATTAATAACATACATGACTCTCTGACAGCTTATCTAGCTCTACAGAAAATCTGATTTACGCTAGCCCAAACCAGAAATACTAGAGTTTGACTTCAGTACTGAGATATACTATAAACATGCCTGGTGATCAGTCAAGACAGATGACTCTAAACGAACCAGCATTTAGTAGAGTAAAATTGGCTTTCAGTATGACAATACTTGATATTGAGGCTCTTCTAACATTGCAAGAGAGAGTGAATAGATGATAACCTCTGATTTTCAAAATGGCTCTTGCTCTTGAAATCCGTAGAAGGATTTGCGTTTGTACGTGAGGTTACTGAACACAGTATTTGTTTGGCTCTGCTGCTCAGACACCCCAAAATTCTGGAACCTATGATCAATAGTAACACAAAGTCCATCAATTTGGGTAACAAGAGTGCATTGGATTTCACCACCAGACACAAATGTTACTGCCCTAAGGCAGGAAAATACAAAAATCAGCTGTTTACATTTCATGTGCCTTTTCTTTCAATTATTTCTTTCAACACATGAAGTTTAACTGTGTTACATGAACAGGCAGGACTGTAAACAGAGTGTCAAAAAGTTGTCTTACTACACGTGATCCACCATACAGAGAATTAAGTCCATGCTTTAAACAGGAACATACTGACTTCTCAATTTTTTTCCAATTTTTCAAACACATTACCATGACTCTAAGTAAACTGTTCATTGACAGAGACTGCGCTAAGAAAAGAAGTCACAAAGTACATAAACCACGTGTTTTCTATGCT
>NW_024962334.1:11404607-11404787 GCF_019238085.1 Lagopus leucura
TCCCTCAGTGCCACATCCACGTGGTTCTTCAACACCTCCTAAATGTAGCTCTACTTTTTAGTTGATGCCTTTTTTTTGTTGTTGTTGTTGTTTGTTTCCTCTGTTTTTAAGCTTTCTTCCTTTAAGTAGTTTTTATACTGGCTTTTTGTTGTTCATAAGGATCACTTCTTGCCATGACTA
>NW_024962334.1:11404800-11508150 GCF_019238085.1 Lagopus leucura
TTTCCAATTTCTTTGCTCTTAGAACGCTCTTAAGCAGGAGTTGTAAAGTACGTTTTCACGTACTTTGTGCTAGAGCAGTTATAATATTGGCATGTTAATTCTGCTATTTCAGCATATATTTTTAGCTGTGTTAACATCTCATTTTTAAGAACCTAGAACACATTTCAAAACACCATAGAAATAACTCAAGAAAAGTGGGATACCAGATGCCAGTTTCTGAATATGATGCACTATTTTGTGAAATGAAGGTTAGCATATAATGCTGGTAATTCTTTACTCAAAATTGGCAAAATCCAGACTAATTTATAGTTTCATTTCTCTAGAATTGTTTCAGTCTTAATGTGAAGAGTTCAAACTTTGATTGGCACTGCATGCAGTACAAAAGCATTCTTCTATGATTGTATGAACTAATGATAGAAATACAAGCTTTCCTAAACAATTCTGTACAGCAAATATGCTCTGATCCCTAAGCAGTTCTGTCAGAGCAGCCTTAGCCACCTCATTTAGCACATCATAGCAATAGAAAACATGCCATCCCCTTTTTCTTAAGGTATTGGGCTTGTCTTGCTGCCAATTCTAGGTACTATTTTGAAGACAGCTGGAAGCTTGTAGCTCTTGTCGTTGGCATTCTTCATTCTTTTTTTTTCCCCCCAGACTTCTGCTCTCTTGTACTGTAAAGGTGCTGAGCAGAAGAGACTCGTGCTTGTTGTTGAGTGCAATGATAAAGCTGATGCTTACTGAGAGCTCTCTTGTTCTTTCCTTCCTGCAATAATTAAACCTGAACCAGCAAGTGGGATAGATGGAGCAATGAAATGTCACCACTGTGGGTTATGGATGGAATCCATAGCAGCACAGGATGTGTGAAGGCCTGAATTCAGAGGCCTGAACTAATCATTTATTCAATAAATTGCAGCATGTATTCAGGCAGTAATGTGCAAAGTCATTCCATGATGCATGAGAAAACAGGCTCCCTAGCTTGCAAACCAACTGAATAGCTGCTTTCTAGCAGGCTTTGTATTTCATGCATTCTGATCTCTGAAGCATAGCACAGTTCTTTGCCTGCAGTTCTCAGGATGTCAAACCATCCAGTGACACGTGAACCCGACTGTAAATGTCTTGTGCTGCACACTTTCACTGCTGTTGAATCATTAGTATTTTGGCTTTCTCTGTGCTTTACTCCGCTCTGTAATAAAGGCTCTGAGCAGAGTGGGCAGTCAGCACTCAGCTGCCTCATGTGCACATTTTCTTGCTTTGCAGGGCCAGACCTGTCTGTCTGAATCTTTGAGCTCTGCTCCTGCCTATTGGCTGTCAGGGTGCTGAGAAGAAGTTCCCACAGCCTATACAGCTAATTTGCAGGTGCGCTTTTCTGCGTGTGCATGTTTTGGGTTCACTTACTGCAGGGAATGGGTATATCCCAAGGAGTTGTTTCAGCTTGTTGCTTTCCTTTAGTGGATCCTTGAACTATAGCGAGCTCCAGCATTACGTTTTGAGACAGCAGATTTGTACAGAGACTACAAAAAATAATATGAGATCTTTTTACTTATTTTTTAGCATTGAACACAACTTTAATTGTCCATTTGCTTTTTTTTTTTTTTTTCCTATTCAATATCTGGCAGCTTTTCCATGATCATTTCATCATTTCAGCTGATGAAATGTTGTTTGTTGATTGTATCCTTTGTTCATCTTAAATGATTTGTAATTCTCTAGTCTTGCAAGAGTTGCCAGATAACTTCTTTTCTTCCTCTTCAAATCCAAATCTGAACTTTTTCACATTCTGTGCAGTAAGAGCCTTCCAAATGCAAGCCATGTTCTCTTTCAGTCAACAGAGTTACAGTGCTAAAAGTATCAGTTGTTTTGATGGGATGTTTACCTAGATAATGTAGCAGCAAAACAACTAGGTTACTGTTTCAGAATGAAGGTGTGCTTTTGGGAATGTTCTTCTTGTTCTAACTCGTTTTCCAAGAGGCCAGAATTAAATGAAAGTTCTGTAGTAAGCCGTATTTAATCGTAACAGCATGGCAAACTGTGGAATTCTTGAACTGCATTTATTTAATTTGTCTCTGCTTTGCCAGTGGTGTTGCTGATGTGTGCATCTATCTCAGAAATAGCTTTGAAGGTGATAATGTGGAAGGAATTGTGTTTCTGTACTCTCCAGGTAGGCTAGTGACAGGAATGCTAATAAAGGCATCCTTTTGATAGTAGCGCAGGATTATTCTCTTTTGGTAGTGAACCTGGGTTAAAATGCAGTAGATGGCTTACTGCTGTGGTACAGGGACTTAGTGCTTGCCTTAGAGATGTGTTGCTTATATTCACTGCAGAAATAAGTAATACTGCTACTGCTCTACCTGTTTCCATGGTCAATCCATCTATTCTCGTGTTGCAGGACTTCACAAAGGGATGCTGGAACAGTTGTTTATGCTCTGTTTTATATTCTGCTGTTATGCAGAAGTACAGTTTCTGTGCCCCTCAGAAAAGCTGTTTGATTTTTTTAGTGCCACTGTAAAACCAAGCAAATGATGTGTGAGAAGAAAAATGTTTTCAGTGGGGTAAAACAAAGCTTTTTGTCTAACAAGTGAAGTCTAATTTGATGGTGAGTTATTCCAAGACTTGATACGACCTACTGACTGCAAACTTGCACATTGTTTTGAGGAATTGTGGAGAAGAATCTCGTCAGCATAATTAATTTTGTTCCTCCATTCTCTGAAAGCAAACTAAACGTGGCTTACCCTGATTATTTTGGTCTTGCTCCACAGAAGGCATTCTTCAATTAGTATGGTATGTGTAAGCAAATCTCTGTCACTGATTGATATGAGGATGAGGAAAAGGCAGCTACTAGCCTGTGCTTGAGAGAAATGTTCTATCTGGAAAATAGCTATAGTGCACATGTCCTTATCTGTAGTGTGAAGGCTGTTGTGTCTCCACTCTGCTGGATTAGGGCTGGGAGGTTCCACACTGCATAGAATAGAGATCACTGAGATTCTGGGAAAGCTGCTTTGCCCTTGATAACTCAGTTTCAAGTTTCATCAAGGAACCTTTGGCATTATGGTTACATGCACAGCTTTTCAGTAAGTCCAGAGCTTTTCAAACTATTGCTGGGGAAAAGAATCAGAGCTCCTCATAGAAGAGGTACCAATAAAAGAAACGTTTTGCATTCTGCTTTGTTGATTTCACATATTGTGAACACATTTGGTATTTTACAGTGGAGAAGATTTACATAAGTGGAAACTAATGTCTGTCATGGTGACAATGAATGATACTCAGGATGGTTCTATGTGCAGTAAGAAATTAATAGATGTTTGCCTTGTTCTAAGACAAGTGATAGTCTGCTTCTGCTTTTGTTTCCTAAACTGGAAGATAAGTGGAAGTGTGAGTAGTAAATATTGATAATTATCAATGCTTAATGGAACAGAAGTTCTGTAACCTAAATTTCCTCTGGCTTTGGGGCTGGCCAGCACCCAACAGCAGGGAGTAGGGCAGGGTTTTGTAGCATGCTGCCTTGGTGCTCCTGGCCAGGAGTGCTTGAGTGGCTTGTCAGGGAGTGAAGGAGCAGCATGGGTATGGAAGTGAGATGGCTTTTGTTCAGCTGAATGCAAGGCTCTCCTTTTGCTTAACAAGATGGTGAAATACTGTGTAAGCAGATTGCTGTGACTGCTTCCTAGCTCAGCTTCCGGAAAAATTAAATCTATTGTCTCTCATGTTTGTATTCAGCTTTAGTGTGCAGCACTGCTTGCTGGGAAGCATTGCTTCTGTTTCCTCACTGTATGATTAATGTACAAGTGCAGCTTGATGTAGTGGGGAGTTCTAGTTCTTTAAGATTTATCTTAGAAAAGGAGGGGGTTTGGTTACTTATGAAAGCAGGATGCAAACTCTTACATGTGCATCTTCAGTTTTATTCTGCCTTGCAGCTCTAGAGCAAGAATTGCATGTCTGGAATGTTTTGCTCTGTGAGCTTACATATAGAAATTTGATTATCTTATCTTTTGAAATAAAGAAGCCACCAAAGGATTTTCTGTCTCAAAATTTTGGAAGGAAGAGGGGTATGATGATTACTCCTCCTGGAGGTGCATGATAGCACTCTGTCTTGCATGGTGTTTCAGTAGAGCTTCAGATAAAATGAAGCACCTTATTTCATAACTTGAACAGGCAGTAAAGTTTAAGACCTGGGGATAGGACCTGTTCCTTTTGTTTGAAACTAAGTACCACTGCTGTTTTCTGTACTTCAGGGTTACCCAGAGACAGTGACAAAAAAATATTCTGAAGTATGCTAGGGTTCAGAATGTCAAATGCTACAAATGTGTGTGTATCCACGTGTTCTTATTTAGAAATAAGAGTATATGCACACTTTGATGTATGTGCCTGGCAGTACCTGCACTAATTGTGTTATGGTGCTGTCTGTTACCCCTCAAACTTAAAATAACCAACAGACTTCCATTTCCTTGTCATCTGGTGGAGGAAAGCTTCAGTATATACTAAAAGCATTACAATAGAAGATTTGGGTTTTGGGATGCCTTAGACATTAGCATTGCATGCAGGTAGAATTTGCTAAAAAGTTATTAGAAAGCAGAACTATACTGCTGCTATTTCCCAGCATAACTTGGGTATGTTCAAAATTGGTTGACTTCTTGGAGATTTGAAGGCTTTAGGATGAGAAAAAAATAGGTGAATAGCAGGGATCAAATGTATTTGCAGCTATCACAGTTGTAAAAGGTATGTCCAACATACTTAAGAATATTTATTACTTAAGAAATAGAGGCAGAACGGAGCATCAAGACTTTGCTCTCTTGTTAAAGGTAATCTTTTCTTACTTCCAATGAATGCTGTGGGCAAGGAGGAAGAAGTGCTGATGTCATACACCATGTCCCAGTTTTTACTTTCTGACAGCTTTTTCCAGACGTTGACTCTAATTTGGCTTACGAATCTTTTGGGAGCCCAGGATCACCTGTGGGTTGGGGCACATCTGGCTATGCAGCCATCTTGCACTCTTGTGGGCAGTTGTGTTTGTACGCTGCTTAGTTCATGAGTTGCTTGTTTTGGGCCACTTGCCAGTGTTCTTTCTAATGCCTTTCTTCGTGTATTCTTTGGCTTCCCTTGTGTCAGCTGCACATCTCACTATTCTCTTCATTTACCTGACTAATTAATGAAATTAAGGGTTTCTTTTGCGATGTTGGAACTTCTCGTGACCACAGGTGTTTCTTAGTCAGGTTGCAGGCAGTTTTATTGCGAACTGGCAGATGAACTTTGCTGAAGGTGCTAAGCTTTCCCAATGCAAACAAGTTGTAAACTTTGTTACCACCTATGTGAAACTAGGTAGAATGTAAGAGAACTTAGCTGGAGGTAGCTAGTGTGAGCAACCTGGGAAGTGGCAAACTGCAATCCTCTTTGAAAGGAATAAGGATTGTTTTATCTTTTGAACGTTTGGAACCAAAGCTACCTTGTTTTGTGGGATTTTTTCTTTTTTCTCTTTTCTTTTTAATTTAAGTCTGGTAAAACCTATAGAAAACTTCAGCAATAGTAACAGCACCTTCTTGCAGTGTACCTTGCCAGTGCAGCAGCTCAATAGAATCTCCACTGTTACTTGTAGATGACGAGTTCAAGAAGTTGGAGTACTTTGGTGAAGGCAAGGGAAGAACTGTCATTTATCTGGGGTGAAGAGGCTTCAGTTGTTCACCTTCCAGGCAGAATTTCTTGTTTAAAAGAATATTCATACAAGAAGAGGAAAAACTTGTGTGAATAGAAACTTGCTGTGCTTTCCAGCATTTAGTTAAAATTACCTGTAATTGTGTTTTCTTTCATCCTTATATGTAACAATGAAAATTATTGCCCTTGCACTTTTTTCTTTTTTATGTAGTGCTTACACTTTCACTGTATTGTTGAGACTTGAAAAAATGTTCTTTTTGGCATGAAGTGGATAAGGTACCTAGGAACCTGTTATTAATTTTGATTTTGTAACCTGTGAGTGAGCTCTGGGAAGTTACTAATCTCCATCTTCACTAACCGTTGTCATGAAATCAGAATCCTTAGAGTCGGAAGGGATCTTTAAAGGCCATCTATCCCAACTCCCCTGCAATGAACAGGGACACCACAGCTGGATCAGGTTGCCCAGGGTTGATCC
The DNA here is from genome assembly GCF_019238085.1 of Lagopus leucura. Lineage (NCBI taxonomy): Eukaryota > Metazoa > Chordata > Aves > Galliformes > Phasianidae > Lagopus > Lagopus leucura. Next base: position 11,410,913 of record NW_024962334.1, read on the forward strand.
AGCCTCACCTTGAAAGTCAGCAGGGACAGGGCATCCTCCACACCACTGGGCAGCCTGTTCCTGTGCCTCACCGCCCTCGTGGTAAAAGACTTTTTCCTTATATCTAACCTAAATCTCCCCTCTTTAAGCTTGAAACCATTTCTTCTTGCCCTATCATTACAGACCCATCTAAAGAGTCTGTCCCCTTCTTTCCTGTAGCTCCTCTTTAGGTACTGAAAGGTTGCTCTCAGGTCACTTTAAAATCTCTTCTCCAGGCTGAACAGCTCCAGCTCTCAGACTGTCAAATGTGCTCATCACTGTATCAAATTAGAGAAGCAAAACCCCTGATCTACATCCAGGTGTACTTAGGTTACTCTTTCAGACTTGAAAAATGGTGCCTGAAGTTTTCCAGCTCTAGGACATGTACTAAGAAGATCTTCAGGATGAGTCTTTGGCAGAAGTTGAGCAGTTGTGTACTTATGGTGTAAGGTTCACTGGCAATCTGAGGTCCCTTTGGAGGGGAGGGAATAAGTGGGCATTAAGAGTGGGATCAATGGATCTGTAGGCTGTGTCAGAATGTACAACAAAAGTTTTCTGTTTTCCACCTCCTTTAAAGCTTCTTCAGAACTGTAGAAAAGATTCAGAGAAATCAACTCATAAAATTATAAGAAAACAGTTTTGCCCTATTCAGCTTGCTGTTCTGCCCTGTTTGACTGGGGGGAATTGTCAGTGGCATTCTTCTGATTGTGTGATGAACTTACTCTCACTTGGACCTCTACTTCAGAAAGACTTTGGTTACAAGTGAAAGACTGGAGTTGTTTCAAGTGTTAAGTTAGCTTGTAAAATACGTATGAAAACTTTATTCAAAATGGATAGGTACTGTCATAACTGCCTTTATAACTAATTAGAGATGAGACTTGAAGATGAACCACGCTCTTTAAACAAATGGATGAGTTGGGCAAAGCCCTCTATATTTTGAAAATTTAATGAGCTCAGTTGTCTTGTTAAAGAACGTTTCCTTCTTGTCACAAATGATTTTTAAATGTAGCTGAGTTTTAAGATTGAGTGTTATCTAATTTCTGTCTCTCCAGGTGAAGATGGAGCAGGTAAAACTAGCTTAATAGGAAAAATTCAAGGAATCGAGGAATACAAAAAAGGAAGAGGCATGGAGTATTTGTATTTAAACGTGCATGATGAAGATCGAGATGGTAAGTTTCTTATAATATTTTAAGCCAAAGTAGTGGTTCAGTATTGTGATATTTAGAATAAGAATGGGATGGTTTTCTTTCTCAGTAGAAGGTCGGTTCAGTCCACAGCCAATTTGTTATGATGAGGTTTCTCATTCTAATCTCCTTCACATATATCATGAATGACCAGGCATGAGGAGGAGAGGAGCCAGTTAAAAGGCTGAAAAGGCCAGGAGAAAAGCAGTCTTTTGTAACATTCTGAATGGATGGTAGGCAAAAGTGCACTCGTCAAACCTAGAGGAAAAGGTGTATAAGACTCACACTACAGATATCTGTACCTGTGGAATGCTGAATTCCACCCTGATGCTTAAATTGAGGGGGAGAGGGTGAGGGAAGGAGGCTGTAGCCTGTTTATGCACTGCATTATAGAATAGTTTGGGTTGGAAGGGACCTTTAAATACCAGTGAGTTCCAACCCCCCTGCTATGATCAGGGATGCCTCCCACTAGACCAGTCTGCACAAAGCCCCATCCAGCCTGGCCTTGAACACCTCCAGGGATGGGGCATCCCCAGCTTCTCTGGGCAACCTCTCCCATTGCCTCATCACGCTCTGAGTGAGGAATTTCTTTCTAACATGTAACCTAAATCTCTCCTTTTTTAGTTTAAAGCCATTCCTCCCTGTCCTGTCACTGCATGCCTGTATAAAAAGTCCCTCCCTGCCTTTCCTGTAGGGACCCTTTAGGTACTGGAATGTCACTGTAAGGTTTCCCTACAGCCTTCTCTTCTTCAGGCTGAACAACCCCAGCTCTCTCAGCCTCTCTCCATAGGAGAGATGCTCCAGCCTTGTGGCCTCCTCTGCATGTGCTCTATCTGATCCAGATGCTTCCTATTTTGAGGTCCAGGGTTGAACACAGTACTGCAGGTGGGGTCTCACCACTAGGTGATGAAGTGTAATGAATTATCTACAGGCAGTGCTTAGAAGCATCTGAGTGTGAATAAGAATACAAAAGTACTTGTGGGTAAAAATGACTTCTCCGTGCTATGAAAACAAATGCAGGTTGAAGGAGAAACAGAAGTTAGTTCCTTCTACCTTCTGAAATCACCTCCTTTCTTGACTTCCACCTTTGGCTTTTGGTCTCAAAGATGACTTTATATCACAAAGTTAAGAACTGATTCTGAATGTTTTCCTCAGAGCTTCTGTATCAAGCTGTGAAAATTTACCTGAAGGCAAAATGTAATTATATCATGCTATCTAATTTTGAATCACTAGCTCTTCATTTACTTCAGAAGTGAAGTGTTTCTGAGGGTAGGAGTACACTGTTTTGGTGGAAGAAGCAGTAAGATGGCCTGTCTGCACTGTGATTGTCCTTCTGCATATCTGAAGAATAACTTTCTTGCCTGTTCACTCTCCATCTAAATCATTAAAGCTTATGACAGAAACTTGCAGTTCTGCTTCAGTTTTCTGATGGCCAAGATACAGTTATACATGCACATCACATTGAATGAATTCAGCCATCCCTTTTCAGCCCGTCTGCTCAGCTGACTGCCATCTCCCCTTCAAAGCTCCCCCTTTAAGTTGCTTTTCCAAGAGAACCATTTTCCTTCTCAAATGGTGAAGATTAACATTGGAAATATTCGATTTTTTTCTCTGAGTTTTCATCTTCAGGTACTCTGTTCAAGATCTTCAGTTATGGCCATTAAGCTGAATTCTTCAAACTTCAGTGTCTCTGAGGGGCAAGGGCTCTCCACAAGCTGCAGTTGCTGGTGTATGTGTGTGTTAAGCTGACTGATTTAAACATGTTTTTTAATTTTCTTGACTTGTATTTTACATACCTAATGAAAATGTAATAGTTATTATGGAGTGGACTGTTGCAAGTGAATCTCAAAATGTTTTTTCTTTTGTTATAGACCAAACAAGATGCAATGTACGGATTTTGGATGGTGACCTGTATCACAAGGGTCTCCTTAAATTTGCAATGGAGTCAAACTCACTAAAGGACACTCTAGTTATGTTGGTAGTAGACATGTCCAGGCCTTGGACTGCAATGGATTCTTTACAAAAATGGGCAAGTGTTGTAAGAGAACACATTGACAAGTTAAAAATTCCTCCTGAAGAAATGAAAGAAATGGAACAAAAATGTGAGTATTCTGTAGATATTTAGGATTCCACTTCAGTATGCTTAATGCTTTCTGTACAACTTAATCTCTCCATTGCAGTCTTTTTCTCTATTGTAAAAGTGGCTTAAGATCAGGAGTTCCAGGTTGAATTGTCTTATTTCCTGGAGAAACAAGATAAGATTTATCAAATGAAAAAAATGTAATGGCTTTCTGTTTTATATTTAATTATTTTAAAGGTGGATTTTCATCTTTTATACTGCATTAGTCTTTTACTTGTTCCTGTAACCAGTCAGGCTAGATAATTTTGGGTCTTTTCTCTGTTTAACAAAAATGTAAATGTTGAAAGCATTCAGGATTATTTCATGCCCAGTAATGTTTGGGCCCTTTATGCTTGAGGAGTTATTCTTGACACAAATGCAGCTATGTATGCTTTGGTTTGGGTTTTCTTGTGTTGTTTTTTCTGTTTGTTTGGTTCTTTTGGCATCAATATGCTCTATCACTTTCATGTCTTTTTAACTTAAATATGCAGAACACAAGGTTATTGCAGAATTCCTTGATCTGACTGAGCTTGCTAGTGTCATAGCACCTACTAGTTTTGGGCAGCCACCGTATTTCACTTGTGGTACTAAATCATGAACCTTGCCCCTTCACCTCTCTGAATTACTACAGGAAGCAAGCATTTGGGAAGGCTGTGTGTGATCAAATACTGTGGTTAAAACTCTATTTATTGAAGTCTGAAATTTGTCTCTAGAATGATTATGTTCTTAAGCACTTGTTGGATAGCTTTTTTTTTTGCTTTTTTTTTTTTTGACATCCAAGTTGTAGCTGTGCTGTGATTAAATGGGCAGTAAGGCGACAGCTTACTTTTCTTTTAAAAGATTATTCTAAGGGAGTGTCATTCCTGGGAGTCATCTTAAATTCTTAGTGTGAAAAATTAAGAGAGGGAGAAGAGTGCTTTTGAGCGTTGGTCATTTTGTTTTGTTGGTGGGAAGGCTGTGTATTAAAATTACCAACTGTTTCAGGATATGGTTTTACTGGATGAAAGTAGGGATGCAATATCTTTGCTATCAAAACTGTGCAGATGGTAGCTTTGCTTCTTTACCGACTGACTGAACAGAATAGAAAATTTTACAGAATCCAGAAAAAAGTATTCCAAGGTCTCTGAGTTGATATGGTGCATTAATCTTTTTTTCTTCCCTTGAGTTGCTGGCATATCCTGGTGAGAGCTCTGGATTAAAAACATAATCAGTCTGGGAGGCTCTCAGACCAGACTGAAGGGGCAGCGTTGCTTTAATGAGAGCCTCAATCAACTGCTGAAGTAGAGATGATGATCTGTACCTATGCTTCTTTTTGTTCTGAATTTCGGGTAGAAGAGCTGAATAACTTCAGCCCAATGCACTTCTATCCTGGATGCTGGATAACTCCGTGTTCTGTTAATTCACCCGATGCTTTTCTAGGTAGGAACTCAGGCCTTCAGTCGGTTTAGAAAAGGTAGGGATGGATGAAGGCAAATCAGGACAAAGCAGTGAGAAAGTACTGGAGTGCTGGTGTGTGTGATTCATCTGTGATTCTGCTAAATCATCTTGCTGCCTGGATTTCTGGCTGATTCAGGCAGTGCTACCCGTGGAAAAGTAATGGAAGTGGTTTGGGATAGAATCCTTTTTCTGCTGGGTGAAATCAGACACTTGATGTGAAAGGTACAAACGTCTGATGCCTGATGCTGCATCCCTGGTGGGATGCACATTAAGTGACCTTGTAATTAGAGCTTGGGCACTTGCATCAGAACTGGCAGGAGTTACACTTATAACCTTGCCTTTTTTTTTTTTTTCCCTTCTAATTCTTGTTGGATTCTGACTTGCCTTCCTTGCTAAACTTTAAAGTAGTATCTGATTTGTTGTAAAGTCATGCCAAATGTTTAACATACTGCTACTTAATAATCTAGTTATTGACTAATTTTTTTGTTTGTTTGTTTATTACTAGTATAGATTCATGGTACAGAAAACTGTGGATGAGGGACTTTTAGGTCAAACCAACTAAATGATCTGTACAAGGCTTGCTGCTGTTTATGCTAACAGATTTTTGCTAATTTCACCAAGAACAATGCAGGGGACCTTGGTTCTGTAGTAGATTTATCAAGCAATGATAGCTAATAGCAACTGCCCAGTTGTTCTTCCACAGTGCTAAAAGTCAAAATGGGTTAATGCTGTCCTCATGGACACTTGAAACTGGCCATGTTCTTCTGCCTAGCCAAATAAATGAGTGGCACTTACTGCATGTTCAATTCTTTCAACCTACAGAAGCACTGTACTGTTAGCAGTACTAGAGATCAATGGCAGTGGAAATCAATGTTGAAATACTAAAGTAGATGATTTTTTCATATAACTTTTTTTTTTTATTTTCAGTGGTAAGAGACTTCCAGGAATATGTAGAACCAGGCGAGGATTTTCCAGCTTCTCCACAGAGAAGAAACACTTCATTACAGGAAGACAAAGATGACAGTGTGATTTTACCCCTGGGTGCAGATACACTAACATGTAACTTAGGCATTCCAGTAGTAGTAGTTTGTACAAAGGTTTGTTTCACATTTTAGGTTTTTTGTATGTTTTATTAAGGGGGTGCTTTAAATTGTGGATTTGGGGTGGGAAACTCTTGGTTCTAAATTCATTCTGAATACGTTGGATAAGAATTCTTATAAATAGGTTTTATGTTGAAGGTTGGGAATCTTCTGGAAGCCCTATTTGCATGTAATTTGGATGTAGTATTTCCTGTGGTATTACCAGTTTTCAGGGAATTGAGAAATACCTCAGACTTGGTTTTGCTCTCAGAAGTGAGCTAGTCAGTAAGCAACTAAAACTCCCTTTAATTTACACAGCCATTCTTTATTCTGTAAACGATGGTTTGGATTTTTAAATACTTCTGCTTTTTTTTTTTTTATGTGAAGGAAAAAGTTTCAGGGTGCTAGCTAGTAGAGTGCTGCTCTGCTAACATTGCTCAGTTCTTAGGGTGTTTCTGTGACCTGATTTGATTTCTATTAAATGCCTCACACTTTTAGTCTAGAGAGAAAGTAGTGTAGTTCTCATGTTTTGTTTTATTCCCCTGTGGCTTTTCAGTTCTCATTGGCATTAAACATACTGCATCTGCAGCCTCTGCTGGCCCAAAGAGAAAGAATAAACCTTTTGATGCATATGCTGTTACTTCTAGAGAAGGCTGACTCTCTCATTTGAAAAGCACCTGTATTTTGTTGTTTGTTTGTTTGTTTGTTTTCACCTCCTGGGTCTCCATTATTCTTCCCTCACCACAACCACTATTTTTTTCTTCTCATCTCCACGCTTCTTGTTTTGGCTTACCTTTGCAAAGGGTGAGCAAGTAGCCAGCCGAAAAGAATATGCCTTGTGATAGCACAGCATTGTAAAAAGCACTGTGCAGGAAATGCTTGTATTCAATGGATTGGTGTTCAATAGAGATGTTGATTTATTGCATAACGTGGTTGCAGTTGGGAAGAGAATGGAAAACAGCCAACACTTAAACTCCCAATTTAAGGCAGCCCATGCTACCATATGCATGCTAAGATGCAGATTTAAAAAAATATATAAAAAAAAATTGTGTTTCAAAACAATCTCAGGAGGTTTTTGTTTTTTTCCTTTGCCCTCCATGGCTCAGAGTTGTGAAGGAGGTGCAGCAGCACTGCTATTTCAACAGCTGGCTGTTAATTAATTCTGTGCTTATTTTAACAGTGCGATGCCATCGGTGTTCTGGAAAAAGAGCATGACTACAGAGATGAACACTTCGACTTCATTCAGTCACATATCAGACGGTTTTGCTTACAGTGTATCCTTGAACGCATCATCATAAAGACGATAAGGACTCAAAGCTTTGCATTAATTGTGACCAGCTTAAAAGAATATTTGCATCTTTACCAAAACTGTGCACAACTCCTGCTTTGTTGCTGGGCGTCTGCTTTGGTTATTCTCTATATACAATGCTGGGTTAAATATTTCCTCATTCTGTTGAATAATTTTTTAATTGAATTGATTGAAATGAATTGAATTAATTCATTACAGATATGCAAGAGTCTGGCACGTTCCCTTACTTTGAATTTCTTTCCTTGCCATTTCCATACTGAAGAATCAGTTCCTAAATCAGCAAATCTTAACCAACAAGCTCCCTAAAATAATAAGAAGATAATTCATTTTAGCATGAAATCATTTCAGATGTCCATATCTCTTTGACTGAATATGTGGTGTCTTCAGGGTTCAGTAATCCCACAGGTAAGGTGATGAGGGAAGAAAGGAAATAAAAATTGATGTGGGAAAGATCCCCTGGCTTTCCTATTAGTAGGCACAACATATGTAAGTTGTCACTATGCTATGTATAAAATGCTATTTAGGTAGCTAGGTGTGCTCAGATCTAGATTTTAGATGCCAATAATGTGCCTTCATTGTGTCATCATAATGTGTGCTGTAGGAAGTGGGGGTCTAAATACTACTGGAGAGACAAAAATTAACAGATGGAAAGGTAGTTCAAAACCCTGAGATCCTACTGAAGTACTGTGATGGCACCTCCTTTGGATCTAGTTTTTCAAAATGGAGTTACAGATAATTGCAGTAAGTTCTGTAGATGAAGAAAAGGAATATGAAACTTTAGTAGGAGTTAGTCCATGCAATTGCCATGTGCAGCTCAGTACTGTATTCTGAACGTCACTGAATGGGAATCAGATCTTGTTAGATTACTTACCTCTTTCAGAATTTGAATTTCATCTATATAGAAACTGGTTAGGGTTTGGGGCATTTTTATAATATCAAAGTGACAACTACTTGAAACTTCCCTTGTTGCTTTTATTAATCCTGTGTGTAAATAATCTTCCTTTGATACTGAACCGTATGAGAATAATAATCACTCATTTTAGTACTAACGTAGAGCACAACTCATTTACCTTCCTTTCAAAGGAGATCACTCTGTAATATAAGAACTTGGTCCCAAATTTAAAAACCCAGCTGGGAAAGTGAAAGACCTTTTGTATTCTTGGAGCTATTGATGTTAATGCTGTAGTATCTGTGTCACATCTCTGTGTAGTCCTGCAGGATGGGAGAATGATGAGATAAGGATATGGCATGAAAGTTTTCACTTGCTGAAAGCAAAAAAAATATAATTATAAAAGACAACATAGTGAAGCTATTGGTACTGTGGGCTTTGAAAGTGAGAAGAGCCTTTACTCAAAAACCAACGGATGAGTTGCCCTAAAATATATGCAGGAAGAGAGACTTAAATTCTTCAATAGCTTATTTCAAAAAATAGCATTGGAAGTTGCTTGACCTATTTGATTTTTGTATTCCTCTTAAGTGTTTCAGAGGAGATAGCCTTTAGAACATCAGAAATGGGCCATTTTCCTATTTCTTACTAACCTCTAAAATGGAGTTTTCTTTAACAAGTGTACTCAGATGGGGCCGCGCTTATTTACACCTCGGTAAAGGAGAACAAAAACATTGATTTAGTCTATAAATATATAGTCCAGAAGTTGTACGGGTTTCCTTTCAACGTTCCAGCTGTTGTTGTGGAAAAAGATGCAGTATTTATGTAAGTTACCTGCACTGTTGTGTGTATATGACTACAACATACATTTGTACAGGACTGCAGAGCCTTTTTTGTCCTGTGTTTTTGAAAGATGAGTGTAACAGTCTGCTGAGCTGGGGGATTTGGAGAGGGAAGTTGGCTGAGACAACAAATACTCACTTCCTCAAAGAGAAACGATAAACCAAGAGGCATTTCCTTTCTGTTATGGTGAACCAGTCCCTGTCTGTAGTTACCTGTACTGGTCAATAACCCCCTTGCACAGAAGAAAGGAAATGACAACTTTCTGGGCTTTCAGTTCCATGTAGATGAGAACTGTGTTCAAGAATAACCTGAAGTAATGATGGAATTTGAAGCCAAATGATCCTTCCTTCTAGTCCTGCAGGTTGGGATAATGACAAGAAGATTGGCATCTTGCATGAGAACTTTCAAACACTAAAAGCAGAAGACAGTTTTGAAGACACCATAAGAAAACCGCCGGTCAGAAAGGTAAAATGAGAGGTTTTAAAAATGGAATATATTTTGCTAGTGCTTTTGGCAGCCTATCTCCCTGTTAGCTTTCAGAGCTTTGCTTCCAAGAATACGATAAACTTATTTTTGCTTATTTTGTCTTTTCATTTTGTTCTCAGTGTTTTCTTGGTGTTTTGTATAGCTCTTCTCCAGCTTACACAGTACATTCAGAACTTTTTGGTGTATTTCCTCTCTCATACCATTTAAGAATAAAGGCTGAACTGTATGGAAAACATGGAGGGATTGAACAAAATGCCAGCAAAGAGGACCCCATGTATATGTAGAAGTTATTGAGTCACAGAAATATTTGCTTTCTTTCTAGTAAAGTTAAGAGCTTGGGAGTGATCGTTTTCCAAGTGTCGATTAAGCTGAGAAAACTTAATGCTGTGTCCTTCTATAAGCTTTGGGGGAGAAACCAAGACATAAAGCAATGTGTTGAGTACCAAGAATCCAAGGGAAATGTAACTGGCAAACTTTTTGCATGATTATATGCTGTAGATTATAAATTTTGGTATTTGCCTTGCTTGCTTTGGCAAAGCCTGTCTTTGGTGACTTGCTGTGTAGACCTGGATCTAAGATGTTTCTATTTCTTATGCCACTTCATGCTAGTGCAAAAGTCACTGTAAGTAATGCCAAGCTCAGGCCAGCGTAAGGTAACAACATGCCCCAGAGTGTGCATCTGTGAACAGATACTGTGTATCCTATGCTTTATGTTGTATTCTTGCAGATCCTGGTATTAGTGTTTTGTTTTTTTTTTTCTTTTGTGTTGCAGTTTGTTCATGAGAAAGAAATTGTTGCAGAAGATGACCAAGTGTTTCTCATGAAGCAGCAGGTAATGTTCTGTTTATAAAACAAACAGCTGATGTTTCATCTAACAAGATTCTTCAGGAAAAGAAAAAAAAGTTTTGTAATATCTAATAATACATGGGTTTATTGGTTGTTTGTTTTTCTTTCTTGCAGTCTCAATTGGCGAAACAGCCTCCTACTGCTGCAGGAAGGCCAGTGGTTAGTAGTAACAAAGTACTTCCAATACCATCACCTGTATTTGAGGGCTGTTGGTCTCTTAACTGCGCGTTCAAATAGCTTTGATCAATTTGTTTGTGTAAACTATGTAGTGTTTAAAGCATATTTCTTACACTGCTCTAAAATGATGACACTTCTTCTCAGCTAGGCATGACAACTTGTATTGGCAGCAAGGGCTAAATGCTGTGGCTTTACTTTTCAAATGTTAGAGTGCATCTAAGCAGTTACTTGCCTACCCTTTCCATCCCAAGAGTGTGCCAGGGAGCAAACTGTATGTCAGCTGAATTGCTTTGGTGAGTTTTATATCCAAAATTTGGCACTGTCATTCTAGGAATATTGAAACTCTGGGGGAAAAAAATATACATATGGTTAAGTGAGGGTTATGATGTCCAAATTCAAAATAACTAGAAAGTAAGAAGTTTAATAGAGAGCATGTAAATTTTTAGAGATTACTTCAACTTTCTTTAGATGAACTGCAATTTTACAAAAACATCTGTTATCGTTGAAGAACTGAGTAATGTTTTGGGGGGGGGTTATTTTGTTTGGAGCTTTCTTGTTCACTTTTTTCCTTGGACTGCCTTTAGTCCTTTCCACGTAATTGGTGGCATGTGGTGTTATCTTCCCAAGAAGCTGATTTTAGGTCCTCTGCAATCTCATCGGTGGAGTTTTCACTGTGATCAGAGGAACTATAAAATAACAGCTTCATTTTTCTCATTGAGGTGCCTGGAGGGAAGCTTCAGCAGTGCTTCAGTTGCACTGAAGTTAATATTTGTAATAATGTCATAAGTGTGGAGAAAAAAAAAAAAAAAAACATGTAAAATTTAATCTTGCCTCATTTCAGTTGTGAGGGGAACAACATTATTAAAAAAGAAGTAGAACTGAGAAGCAGGTTCTTAGTTTCACATGCAATTACAGTGCATGAGTTGATTCTCTGGAAGACTTTTTAATTTTCTCCTCTTTCTTTGCACAGGATGCCTCACCGAGAGTTCCTGGAGGATCTCCTAGGACACCAAATAGATCTGTAACATCCAATGTTGCCAGTGTTACACCTATCCCTGCTGGATCCAAAAAAATTGATCCCAACATGAAAGGTACCTTTTTCTTTTCGGGGACAAGAATTAATTTGGGGAAGTACCTTTAATATGCCTATTTAGCATAACTAAAATATTGAATTGCTATTTATCTGGACAATGTTTGGATGTTTTTTGTCTTTCCTACCACTCACTCCTGTCTCCTTGCAGCAGGAGCTACCAGTGAGGGAGTCCTGGCAAACTTCTTCAATAGTCTGTTGAGTAAGAAAACTGGTTCCCCTGGTGGCCCTGGTGGTGTTGGTGGCAGTCCTGGAGGTGGCAGCACAGGAGGTACTGGCAGCAATCTACCACCATCAGCAAAAAAGTCAGGTATGCTAAAAAGATCAGCTTACAATTCAGACTGAGCTGCGCATCATTCAGTGTAGTCTATCAGAAGTATGAACACTACTACTTGTAACTGCATGTTTTGTTGGATATGGCTTCTTATTGTCACAGTGATTCAGTATTGCCTGCCCTTCTTAAGGCTCAGAGGATTAAAGAAAACCTTCTCTTGTAGCTGTGTGAGCAGCTTATGCCATAAATAATCTTAATATTATTCAGATACAGCGGGACTTCATTTCAAAGTGATGTGTATTTTTATCATCGATGTTAAAATGACTTCAATACTTTTTAACTTCTTAATAGTTTTTGAACTTCCTTTTGCCAGTGCTACAGCTCTGATTTGATGAAGGTTTTGACTGAGTGACTTCAGCAGTCAATCAATTTAGTATTTTCTTTCAACAGCATGTTTAGTATTCATCTGAAATGTCTGACAGTGATTCCTTTAAAGCTAGATGCATGGAAGGCTGGGGAGTAAGAGTTATGAGTGACTTGGGGGAGGAGGAAAAAAAGGTGTATTGCAAGCTAGGGTCAAGTTTAATTGTGAGTGTATAAATGTTTGTGTTATCCCAAGTTATGGGGGAGGTAAGCAGGTGAGGAGAGTGAGGGATGTGCCACCTGCAGGTGTGCATGCACCTCGAGCAGCAGTGTCAACTTCAGCTGACCAAGTTTGTGGAACAGACTCTGGCCTGTGGCAAAACTCCTGATTTCTATTCAGAATTACTTCAAAATACAGCTGATACAGCAAATCATTCAGAAGTATTCATAATTTACAGAATACAGAGCAGTGTATTTTCTAGACTTTACATTAACTCTTCATATGCCCACAGCTTTATATACAGTTATGGAAGTTACTTTGAAAAATCTGAAATAGATGATGTGACTATATTTCTTCTGTTCCTTTGCTGCTGATTTTTGGCCTTAGGCATTTACTGCATGCTTTAGGTTACAGAGTAAAGTTTCTAGGATTTGCCTGAAGCAATAACAGGTTGTTTTTTCCTTTTCCTTTTTTTGTTTGGCAGATTTGCAGATGCTTCTTGAGAATTGAAATACAAAGTCTTTCCCAAAATGGTTTCATTAACATCACTGAGTGATGTGCATTTCTTTTGTAGGTCAGAAGCCAGTTTTAACAGATGTTCAGGCAGAATTGGACAGAATTTCACGAAAACCTGAAATGGTTTCTCCTACATCACCTACGTCTCCCACAGAAGGTGAAGCATCTTGAAGACACCAAATAAAACCAATTATTCAGTTTTCTGGGGTAATTCAAACTTGCCTCTGCCTCTTCCTTCAGTGACTGGAACAAAAGAACTGAAACGTCGTTTCAGACACAGTTTGTCTGTCTTTCTTTCATGTGTTGCCCAACTTTACAAAAGGGATCTGTACAGGTGAAAAATGGTATCACATCATGTAGGACTACTGTTCACAGTGCAAGAATAGTAGATAAATTTCTGGGTTTTGCTGATAAGTCAGTGTAATTCTGTGAAACTGACAATTATGTCCACTTACAGATAAAGGTTGCTTAGAGCAGGAAGCTGATGCACACCACAGGCACTTAATTTATATTGATTTCCCAACTTATTAGTTGATTTTAATACCCTCTTAAGTAGAGCGTAAACTTCTAAAGGAGAGAACTACTACTAGTTGTTGGAAAATAAAATCACTTGCACAAAACTGTAATGACAAACTCCAAGTATACTTGAATGCTTGATTTGGAGCATGTTTGCAAATCTGTTTGTTTGAAATGCCCTGAGATCTATATTGCATTCAAAAACCCATGCAAAAACTTCATTCCAGACTAAGATCTTAAATTAGTGGCCAGTTTTTTCGTTGTTTTCTTTGATTAATTTCAGACACTGAATAAAAGATGTATAAAGAAAAAGCAGAGGTTAAATGTACAGATTATCAGTATCCAGATTTGTCTATATATATATGGCTCAGCCTTAATGTCCCCCACTATGTTTCCCATATTAATTATGGTTTAAGATTGGTCATCAAAACTGTAATCAGTTAATAAAGTGTTCTCTGCATTCAAATTTAAGTAACTTTCATTGAAGCCATGGCATTCTTTGTTTACAGCTAAATTTGAGGATGTGATGTAAAACATCTTAAATTACACTTTATCTTGTACCTCTGTTTGAATAGTATCACTGGTAGAGATTTAAACTTCCTTACAGCACTGCTTCTGGGAGGAACTGGATAAAAGTCTGCTGTGTTTGTTGCTAGCAGTAAAACTTGCTTCTCAGACTTGTGTGGGTTCTGCTGCAAGCACACCAAGAATCCTGCTGACAACTCCAGCATGTTAGAATGGCCTGGGTTGAAAAGGACCATAAAGATTATCAAGTGTTGTATTAGATAGCTGACCAAGGTCAGGGCTTCAGCTTTCAGTACACAAACACTGAGCATCCCTTCACTGTTCTGTTTCAAGCTTGTGGGCTTTTCCTACTGATAGCCACAGGATACTAAGTGTAAAAAGTATATCCCAATCTAATAATTACCAAGTAACTTCAATGAGTTTAAGGTTTTGTGGTTGTTTTTTTTCATTTGTTTGTTTTGTTATTTGTTTTGGATTTTTTAAATAAAGCCTTACTTTCTCCAGCTTATTTAGGAAACTTCTAAAGGCTCCTGATGAAGGAGTACATCTTCTGTATTTTGAATGTGATGCTAGTCGTATTAAATTCCAATTTAGGTTCGCTCCCAGTGAAAAAGGCTGCAACCCAACAGACTGGTAACTACATTTCAGGTGTATAAGTAGAAATTTAAAGTTGGTACGGTAGCTAGTCTGTCTATATAACTGAGAAGTCATATACACATTTCAGAGACTGCCATGTTTTCAGCTGAAATGTGAGAACTGCCAGGAAATAGTGATCTTTTACCCCAGATTTTCAGCTTAAAATTTGCAGAGCAGGTTTATAACAACCACTCTAGTCAAAGAAATTATATAAGGATGTAGAGGAAAGGAAATTCCCTAAAGGAGTTTATTTTATTGGTAGCTGGTTCCTTAACTACACAGGCTTAGCTCTGAAAGTGCAAAGTAACTTCTTTATTGTGTAGTGGTTTTGCAGTATTCACACTGCAAAACACTTTGAAATGCTACTTTATGAAAATTCATCATCTGCTCTTCTTGTGTGCTAGGCCAGAGCCTTGTACTAAGTAACACCAAAGGTATTAAAGGCATGCAGGAATGATTAGAAATGCACTTGATGTTACTGGTGCTGTTATTCCTTGTAGAACTGAGATCATTGCAAATCTCCCACACCTACAGTTTAGGGCACCAAAGAACAATGATGAATAAGGAAGAGGTGTCCTTTCCAAGTATCCTTTGATTGTTTTCACCAATGGGTTCCTTTGGTGCCTGAAAGAAGTGGAAATAGCCCTTTCACAAAGCTTTGCTTTGCACGCTGCTTCTGGTAAATTCCACTTTCTCCATCTGCTGTTGTCGAAGCTGTCCAGTCAGCATAAACAGGCTGTAGTGATGGCAGCCTAAAGAGAACTTAAACTTGAAGTAGGAAGGCTAACGACTTTGATGCTGTTGAACAGAAAGGCCAGGTAGAGAAAGTTCTTTCTTAGCCCTTTTGTGAAAAATAATAGTAATAAAAACCTTTAAGAACCAAACAGCTAGCAGTGGTTAGGGAAGGAACATATTTAGAAGTTTTAAATACACAGAAGTGACTTTTTGTTTCTAGAACTTCTTTTTATGAAGTGAAATTCCAATGAGTCATTAGTAAGGTTTTCCCCAGTCCCTGCCTCCACAGAAGAAGAATAAAAGGCCATCTAAAATCAATAAAAACCATCTAGTTTGATGGCTTCTAATATATTGTCGAGCTTTCCCAGTGTTCTGATGGTGATGCATGCCCTGCATCCCTGATGGGAAGCTTCTCCCGCCACACCTTCCAGGTCAGTTCACTCCATGCAGTTATTCATCAGCAGGTCATGCATTTCTCCATGTGTCACCTTTGCTGAATCACCACCATAGGCAGAATTGTAAGTTCTGCAGTTGGAACAGTCGATTAATGGTAAGCAGTCCCTACGTGCCAGCCCACTATTCAGTATTCTGAATGAATTGTATTAAGTATGGTTAACCCTATAATGAGAAAGTATGCTGTCCCTTAATCAAACTAAAATATAACAAACAAGATTCTTGTATTTTGAAATAATACTAAATTTGCAGTTGTAGAACCATTGGCTGTCAAATACCTCATGGCTTTAGAATTCTTTTTATGCAGATGCATTGCAGAAAACCAGTAACAAGAATTATCCTAGCCCAGCATTTGGGAAACATGGAGAGAGTTGAGCATTTTATTTGTTTTGGTGCCATGAAGGCTATTCAGAAATAGCTGTTAGAAATACCGATTCCTGATCTTTGGCTGTTTAAAAATCCCACCTTGTGGCTAGTTAGCACAGTGCTCAGGCTTTGTGAAGTTCAGCTGCAACACTGAGCCCAGACATAGAGCCTTTGGAGCTGAGCAAGAGTCAGGAGATGCAACGTGTGCAAGTCTTGTCTGAGTTTGTCTGCTTGTTACAGACCTTGCTCTATGATTCCCAGGGCTAGCTGGTCATCTCATGCAGAGAACTTGTGTGAAAGGATGCTGTTAGATGCCTGCATGGGAACCAAAGCCAGGAGGGAGCCATGCCTATGACTGTGGAGTTTCCGTGGAGTTTCCCAACTTGTTCTGTGGTGATCTGCCTCACCACTCTTCAAATGAAATGGAGCCTGCGTCCTTTGGTGGTTTGGGCTTTTAAATTGCTTTCCTATTCTTATACTTCTTTCTCTTTTGAAAAGAAAGTCTCCTCTCCTCAAAGGAAAATAAAAGGATAGAATTGTATTTCTGAACATGGGAAAATGAGAATTCATTTGTGAGAAGTCAGGTCAAGGGAGTGAAGGATTTATGTTTCAGCTTAATCGGTAATTCTGTAACACAGAACGAAGTTAGTTCCAAAGGTTTACTGGGGCTTCACTTCGTAAAAACTGGGATGATACCTGGCCTGTACTCACCATATCCCAGGGGCTGAAATTTATTCAACTGTTTTGTCACTCCAGTCACACTTCTTTTGTAAATTTTTTCAATGCGGTGAGGACTGATGTCCGTGTTATAAAGCTATGCTGTAATCTCCCCTAATGACGTAGGTTTCTCCATTTAATAGGTACCGATTTATGGACACTGTGGTGGTTATCTTTGGAGAAGATGTAATGCAGGAGAAAAGTAGGTCACTCATCACTAATCTGCTCCCACCAACCTCCTACTCCTTGGCTGAGTGGAGATGTTGTGGCAGTTTACAACCTAATTCTGGGACTGCTTTCTGCTGCAGTGTCCTGCTTTAAGCTCAGGCTTTGCCATTTTGGTAGAGGTTGCATGAGTGAGACAGACTTTAATTTTTGAAAACTCTGTCAATGCATAAAGAGAAGAAATTGAGTAAGATTTCTTGATGGTGCCTATCTGCAATGGGATTTCTATTACATCACAGCCAGCTAATTGCAGTCGTTTACATTAAACAGACATTACGAATCACAACTACTGTTTTGATCTGCATTCCCTCTTTAAAGGGGAGTGAACTTTAAAGCTGTACTTGAAAGACAGTTCTAGTGAAAAGGAACAGCTCCAGTTTGTGTGCACAGCAGCATTTGCATGTTTTAACAAAACGCTGCAACTGTTTTTAAGGTATTTTGTCCTACGCTGTCTGGTTTTCATTCCCTCTCTGCTACGGATCTTTGTGGTTGTTTTGCTTTCCATGTGTTGCCTTACAAATAAAGAAAGCAGCCTAAATAATCTAGGATTTAAACGGCAAGCCAGCTTTTACACTTCCTGCTGAAGGCCTGAGCAGGAAAAACAAATCTGAGGAAACAGCAGTAAGTAGAAAAAGGTTACAATATATTTTATCTTCAGTCAACTTTGTGTAGTTTCTCTACTGGTCCTTGAGAAGCAGCTCCTTTCAAGAGTTGTTCTCAGCAGTAACATCTGCATTCATCCTTTTGTAAGGCTGCCTTAAGGGCATGGGTAACAAGACTGGGAACAGCTGCAGGTATCCTTAGATGGTACTGAATACTTACTAAGGAGAACTCACAACTGCTTCTATCTGCTTAAGCCTTGTCTCCCTCAGACAAGAGTAGTCTCACTACATAGGACATATTGTGGTCATTCAGCCAATTTTGAAACATAAACACAAAATAAAACAAAATAGGAAATTCCTTTAGAAAAGGCCTCTGTAATACAGCCTTCCTTACACCCTACTAATGTAAAAACCAGCAATGAAGGCACAGCAGTACTCTGGATCCATAACAGTAAATATCATTTACTACACCTACCTGCTCAGCCCTGCACTCCTGGGATGCTGCATGCAAAACTGCATTAGACACATCCCCAACCCCCAGCAGAAGCTGTGGTGCACTCACAGCAATACCTTCCTCATTTCACTGGGAACTCCTGTGCCTGAGGAATCACAAGGTTTGCCGACTCACTTGCCTCTAAAGCCAGCTCCTGCAACAGGCACTGTTACTGGCACAAACACACCCGCACCACCCAGCCCAGGGCTCCCACGCTGTTCCTCTGGGTTGTGTTTTCCTACAGGGAGTGGTGCCATTTACAGCCTGCTAGCAAACAGTAGCCCAGAGCACGCCCCAAGTGCCTTTACCTGCTCTGCCTTTAGCTGTCCAGGCACGGCGGCTCCCAGCAGGCACAGATGGTGCCTGATCTCTCGCTGCTGCACACACGTCCTGCACTGCTGGGCTGAGATGGGCAGTGTGACCATTCACTTGGCTCCTTCAGCACAGACTGTGCTTAAACAAAGCACGAGTAGAACTAAGGCCGAGAAAGCCAACTGCTGCTTTTCTATCAGTAGATCATACTTAGCAAAGTATATCTGAATTTGACTGTGAAGGACCATAATAGTTCTGTGGATAATACGCTAATTAAAGTCAATGTGGTACACTTTTGCTTATACACAAAAGTCTTCGTCTATTTCCTCATGGCAGCACGAGCTGTAGCTGCCTATGAAATTAGGTGCGGGCAGAGGTACAGCAGCACACTGGAATCACAGAACAGAGTTGGAAGGGACCCACGAAGACCATCGAGTTCGACCCCGGCTCCACACAGCGCTATCCAGAATCCAAACCCAACGTCTAGGAGCGCCGTCCAAACACTCCTTGAGCTCCCGTGGTCGCGCCCACCGCCGTCTGGTGAAAGTTCACAGGGACGCGTCCCAGCCCCCGTGCAAAGGACGGCACACGCCCCTGCCCGCCCCTACTCTCGTGCACGGGGCTCGCAGGAAGCGCTTTTGTTTCAGCGTCGGCGGGCGGGGCGCTGCCTCCGCCTTCCCGTTCCCGTTCCCTGCCGCGCCGCTCCAGCCGCCGCCCTTTTGCTTTCGCTTCTCGCCGGCTCGGCAGCGCGGCCATGGAGAACGGCGGCGTCTACAACGAGACCACCGAGCCGCGGGCCAAGCCGCCCCTCCGCCGCCGCTGCGGCTGCACCCTGCGGCACCTGCGGGGCTGGCGGCTGGTGCACAAAGCCCTCCAGCCGGTGAGTGCCTCCGGGCGCGGCGGGGCGGAACGGGGCGCGCTCCTTTCTCGTGTCCCGGCTGAGGCGAAAGGCCGCCGCCAGCACGGCTGTGCTGCTCGGTGCCGAGGCTTAGAATCTGAGGGGCAGCGCTTTCTGCAGAGAGCTACGGGGGTGAAAGAGGAGGTGGAAACCCTGCTCTGAAGCTCGGGGTACGGCTGTGGACTTGGCCGCTCCTCGCACGCCCCGGCAGCGCCTTTCCTGCCTCCTGTAGAGCACCACGCACAGTGATGGTAACCCGTCCGGACGGCTGAGACGCTGCTTCTCACCGGGCGGTCCTGGGCGCACCGGAAAATGCAGGCTCCCCTTTTGCCTGCTTGTTGTCATATTCTGAGTGCCTTCAGCACGTGGGCGCGCGATTCGTGCTGCTGTCTGTCCGGCGGTGCTGGTAACGGTGCAAGGAACAGAGAGGGGAAGTACTCACAGGGGGGCAGTGGGACTGGCTGCTGACTCTAAGTGTGTCGGTGCCTGTTTTCCGGCGAAGTGGCTGTTCAGTCAGATGTCTCATGCTCAGAGGAATCATAGGTGATTTCCAACACTCTCGTGTGCTCACTGCGCAGAGAAGAGGACATTCTGTTTTTAAACTTTAGCTCACACAGAGTCAAAAGGAAAAGAAAGGTAAAGGTAAGACTAAGTGCTGCCAAAAGCAATGTTTTCTTAATAGCGTTTTAAAAACATCATGTCCGAGAATACTTTAAATAAATGTAACAGGATGTAAGCTTTTACTTCGTCACCTAGAGATTGATTGATCAAATAAGATCTGCTGGCTGTCGCTGCCAAGCAAGCAGATCATTTATATCAGTAGTCTGATGGAATAGAATGAAATATTACATGTGCAACTTCACCAGTGTAGCAAAGTCTTCAATTTGTTACCTGAGCAGAAGCATTGCTTAAAAACTTTCCAGGTAGGAGAAAGAGAAGTTATGAGGGGCCTGTCCTAACCATCATGGGTAGCTGCTCGATAGGTTTCAAAAACAGTTGGTGGTCTATACTTGTCCTACAACGAGAGGAAAAAGAAAACTGAATTATAGTCATTCACTCTCCTGATTTCTGACAAATTTTCTCCTTCCTTTTGTTTCCATTTACCAAAATGCACTGTTCTGGAGTTCTTGGTCAAAGTATTTAAAAGAAACACCAGGAATTACTGAGGATGGAATCTTCAGTATCTCCAGTAAGAGAAATGTTTTAGGAAGGATTTTTGGAAATCACTGTGATTTAGCTAATATTAGCACCTATTAGCTGTCTGTTAAAATAGGGATTCTTTGTTATTTTGGGGATTACACACTGATTATCACTGGGGTGGACTGCTAAATAGGGTGTTGGTTTCAAAAATCACCCATCTTTGTTACAGAATAGAATAATAGAACCCTCAGACTATTAAGGGACTTTCAAAGATCACCTAGTCCAGCTCCGCTGCCATGAACAGGGACGCCACAGCTAGGTCAGGGTGCTCAGGGCCTGACCCAGCCCAGCCTTGAAAGTTTCCATCACATCACTGGGCAACCTGTTCCTGTGCCTCACCACCCTCACTGTAGAAGACTTTTTCTTTATATCTAACCTAGATCTTCTCTCTTTGAGCATGAAACCATTTCCCTTCATTCTATTACCACAGACCCATCTAAAGAGTCTGTCCCCTTTCCTGTAGCTCCTCTTTAGGTACTGAAAGGCTGCTCTCAGGTCACTTTGAAATCTTCTCTTCTCCAGGCTGAACAGCCCCAGCCCTCAGCCTATCCTTACAGGGCAGGTGTTCCATTACTTGGAGCTGTTGGAGTGCATCCAGAGGAGGGCAACAAAAATGATCCATGTCTCTCCTGTAGTGAGCACTCCACATTTGGACGCAGTACTCCAGGTGAGGCCTCACCAGCACAGAGCAGAGGGGCAGGATCACCTCCCTCCCCCTGCTGCCCACACTTCTTTGGATGCAGCCCAGGATATGAGTGGCTTTCTGGACTGCAGGGGCACATTGCTGGTTCATGTCCAGCTTCCCATCCATCAATACCCCCAGGTCCTTTTCGGCTGAGCTGCACTCAATCCTTTCGTCTCCCATCTTGTATTGGTAATAGGGGTTGCCTTGACCCAGGTGCAAGACCTTGCACTTGGATTTGTTGAACCTCATGAGGTTCACCTGGGCCCAATGCTCAATGCCATTCTAGATCCCACTGAATGGCATCCTGTCCTCCTGTCCCTCTGGTTTGTCGACTGCACCCCACAGCTTGGTGTCATCCACAAACTCGCTGAAGGTGCACTCAACCACGCTATCAATGTCATTGATGAAGTATTAAAAAGCATCAGTCCCTGCAGTGACCCCTAGGGGATACCACTTGTCACAGATCTCCGTTCAGACATTGTGTCATTGACTACCATTCTCTGGGCTTGATTCTGCAGCCAGTTCTTTGTCCATTGAACAAGAAGATCAAGTATTTTATAAAATACTGTGAAATCGCCTACAGAAAACTTCTTTCTAGGCATCTTAATTGCGTGGGTTTCTAGATTACTGTTTTGTTTTACTTTTACTACAGCTGGATTGTTTTGTTGTTGTTTTTTACTCCACGACTGGTTCAAATTCAGCACTAAGCTAAATGTCATGGTGCCTATTGTGCCATGCTTGAGGTAGAAATGAGTTCTCATCTAAAGCAGTAGTATTTCTCATTAGCAGTTATTTTACTTCAAAAAAAAAATACCTTAACCAGAAAGGAAAACTGTAATTCAGCCTCAATCTGCTATTTGCCCTGAACTGTTTGCTTCCTATAGTATCCCTCACTTTGGAGCAGTACAGAACTAACGTATGTGCTCATCTAAACTGGAAGGTTTGTGCTGGGAATACCACTGCTGCTTGCCTGCTGGCAAGTTCATCGATTTACTTTATATTTGCAGCATTTCTTTGTAGCCTTTTCTTTATTAAACCCACCTGTAGAAACTTGCAGTAGCAGTAATGTCAGTGTTGATGAAAAACTTCCTTGCTGGCAAAGGGCAGAGGAAGATATTTATTTTCTGTAGGAGAGGGAGGGAAGGTGGAAGCTGACTGCATGTGTCTTCAGGTGTGACCTTGGTCTTCAGTATGAAGGAAGCTCTGTCCCACAGGTTTAGCTGAGCTGCCCTCTCCACTCATTGCTGACAGCTCGGAGGAAAACAGTTGTTGATATTCTGTCCATTTGCTGCTTGGAAGTCTCCATAGGCGCAGTGTGGAGAAGACAAATGTGAAACTAAAGCAAAGGACAAGTCCCATAAAAGACTCCAGTTGATCCATCCTTTAATTTTAATTTTTATTTTGACATGGAACTCCTTTAAGTACTCTTTGAATGTAATTTTCTCTCACTTGCTTGTACACTCAGCCAAGAGGTTGCTGGTTTTTTTTTTCTCAGTTACGGTTATCTGGGCTACTGAAGTCTTCTGAGGGCAGGTTAACAGAAAGGCTTTTGCTTTCCTTCTGGTCTGTTTTGTTTCTGGTGAAAGTGATGGCTGATATAAAGAGTGGTGATATATAAAGGGGTGGAAATCTAAATCACAGAAGAGAGGGGAAGAAAAATAAAAACATACCTCCTATTTTAGCTCACTTTGCAAAACATGTGAATTAGTGATTGGACACAATTGTAAGCTGTGTAAGTAATCTTTTGATTATTTTTTAAAAAACCTCTCTAAAAATTGGAAATTCAGAGCTTAATACATTCCTTGGGCATCCGTTGTAACCACTGATTTAGGTGTGTGTTCCTGAGCAATGTGCCTTTGCCAGCAGCTGCATGAGGGAAAGGAAGTATGCTGAGGCCTGATTGTAATATGCAGTTTCTCACCTCCAGTTCTTTCCCTTTCTGAGATCCTGTTTACTTCATACATGATTGTGTATTCAAAATACAATGTTTTGAAGTGCCCTTCTGAGGTCTGGCTTAGTTGGTGGAAGGTGTGGTTCTCATGTGCTAAGTCGCTGTTCTTATTTTTACTGTCTTATTTTTACTGAGGACAGGTAATTATTTTCCAAAATAAGATGCAGATAAAGCACCTGCAGCTGCTTTTACATGCCATATCTGGAAAATGACAATTCTAAATTCTAGAATTTGGTGTTTTTCATAGAACTGTCACCCTCCCACATGCTGTTATTAATAATATGATCATCCTCACATCAGTCTTGATTTTATGACCAACTCTGGTTCCTAATCACTGCTTTGCTCTAATCTGCTGAACTCCTTACTGCACAGATCTATATCCTGTGTCATCTTTTCAGGATGAAGAAAGCCAGCGAGAAGTTGCCACAAGGAGGGATTATTTAAATGCAGCAATATTCCTTCCTGCACAAAAAGGTAGCAGAAAATCCAGCAGCAGATGCATGACAGCTGTATGGGAATTAATTCATGCTGCGTCCTCAAAAAAGGACAGTTGCAGGAAGGCTGGCATAAGCTTCTGCACAGATTAAACACTGTCCAGCGTAGCTTAAACTTTCTGGTTCCTGCAGTTGAGCTGCTGTTGTTACAGGGTTCTAAGTATACAAGCTACGCTTTCTCTGAAGTTGATCAAGAGAGGCAGCTGGCTGGATCAATGTGTTTGATTTCTCCCCTGCCCCAAACCGAAGTGCATTTAAAATTAAATGCAGCTATAAGTGGTAAGCAGCAGAGTTTGTGCTTCTCATCTGTCTGGTTTGCTTCCCGCTGCCTTCTGCACAGCATCACAAATCAAGAGTCTTTACTTTCTAACCAAAAAGTGAGTTTGGCAGCATGTGCTCAGCTTAACCGAGTGTCGTTCACTGCCTGACTTTAACATCAAGACAAAACTGTCTCCCTATATTTCTGCATGTAATAAAATAGTACAGAATTTTATGGGGCTCTTTTAAGATCCAGTGTTTTCTTACAGCTGTTTTCATTAATATTGACATCAGAGGCATTCAGACTTTCATTTGTTGAAGATATTGATGAGACTTGGTACCATTGAAGTATGCTATTTGTTTGCAGGTCCTCTCTTTTCTGGCTGTTATTTTTGAAGAAATTGTGGAGGATTGTATCAACTGTCATGGGCTGTACTTCTTTGAATTTGTAAGCTGCAGTGCTTTTCTTTTGAGCCTCCTGATCCTGTGTGTGTATTGCACTATTGCATATGAAACGTTTGGGAAAGATAAAGTAAACAAAATGGTAAGGAATTTCATTTGTTTTAAATAAACCATATAATGTAAGCTCCTCGAAACTGCTGTGGAATCAAAAGGCTGTGCAGAGTGAATCTCCTATTATTCTCCATTTAAAAATTAGATTAAAGGAGGTTATATTACTTTGACTTTTTCAACTTTAAGAGTCTTCTTAATATTGACAGTTTTTCAAAATTGTCCTACATGCAGGACATTAAGACTTGTGTGAAAGTCTTTCATAAAGGCTCCCACTATTACACTGTTATAATAGATCACTCCAAAAGCAATGCCTCCTATTTATTTCCATGGAAACTACAACAGATACAAAGAGTTCTGTAACACTGTGAGATAGAGCAAATTCACAGCTAGAAAATGCCATTTGTCATCACAGTCACTACTGTCATCTATGCATTTTCACCAGAGATGAACAAAAGCCTGCATGTCATGCTTGTAAAAAAAAAAAAAAAAGAAAGAAATTGCACCAGTGGAGGTGACCCACTGTTGCTGTCACTACTGCTGAAATGCACCATTCACCACCTCATTGTGTCAACATTTACTGTTTGGTCTCCATAAACATTCAGCAAGTGCCAATGGATGTCAGTGGGTGCTGTTTTTTCCACATGGTGGAATTCAGTTCCACCCCATTGCTTCAGATGCACTCCCATGTCAGACACCTTTCTGTCAGACTGCCCCTTTGATGCCATCTGTCACATAGTAACAACACGTAATGGGATATTGGTTGGGAAGGTTCAACCTTTGCTGCCATCCATCAGCATCTGCCTGCTTCTGACCTTGTGGGCCATCATAATAAATTAGGAGGCATTACTTTCAGAGCAGCCTTCATATGCATGATATGGCTTTCTGCCAGCATGGTACTTGAAATCTGCCTGTCTGCGGCATCTGTTTTTCTACTGAGTGTAGCCTACCTCCTTTCTGATAATAACTGTACTGGTTACTGCTCATGCTTTTATGTTCCACAAGGTGCACTGTTGGCACAGTGTCACCCTGTGAAGTCAGGAAGGCTGTTTTTGGACTGTCCTTTCAGTGCAAGCAGTAACAATATCATGTGAAGGTACAGATAAGGGAGTGTAGTCAGAGATCTGAATGAGCACCTTCACTTACAGGTTTCTAGTTTCCCAGATGGAATAATGCTAGCATGACTGACCTGCGCTTGAATTTGACTGTGAAAAAGGTTAAATGTAATGAGAGAAATACTGAAAGAAGATTAAAAAAGAAAAAAGGATTTTATAAAGTTGACTTTTAAAAATAGTTAATGATATTGAATGTTGGTTGGTAGTGAAATCAGTTTCCTGACTCTCCCACGAACTTCAGTGTTTCAAATAGTAAATTCATTGTCAGATTAACTTGGTTGCTGTTAGGATGTTTGTTTGTTTGTTTGTTTTCAGGTAGCATATCTACGCTTGTGTAACATTCATTTCTTTTATTTGCAGAATTTTTGGACCATGCTAATTATAGGTGCCTTCTTTCTAATAGCTTCAATAGTGCTTGCTGCAACCAGCTCTGGGTCTGCTTTTGAAAAAGCTGCTTGTGTAAGTCTTATAATTGTATCATTTACTTTACATTTAAATTGTATCTTAATTTCTCTGCTCTTGAAAACTCACTCAGTTTGCAGGCAAGAAGCTGGGCAGGGAACAGACTTCAGTGCATTATGTTGTTTCAGGAAGAGAGAGTTATTTTGGAGCTTCTACAAGCTGGAAAGCAGGCATTCCTTAGGACTTCTGGAAAGCTCTGTGTACTCTTGAGCTCCCTGGCATCTTCATTCCTTGCTTAATTTTGCTCCCTTGGCTCCGTGTTCTTCCCTGTCCTCTGTCACTATTGACAACACTGCCTTCTCTCACCACTCCCTGATAATCTCCTCTGAAAAGCAGATCAGCTGCATTTCCATTATATTCTCCAGTTGTAAAGTCAGCAAGCAACCATATCTTTTGTCAGGCATTATAAAACATATGTAGAGAATGCTGGCTTGTAAAGGCTGTGATAAGAATCACAGTTTCCTCAGTGACAGAAATAGAACAACGGGGCATGCATCTCCCGGGGACAATGAAAAGGCTCAGAGCAATGCACTGTGGAGACTTTGTGGCATAGATCCTCCCTTATTTGGCACTCTTTTAAAATAACCTCGAAATTGTGAATATGTGAGTTTAAAAGACCAAATTTTGATTTTTATTCTTGAATGAATTAAAAATGGATTAGAAAGGAAAGCGAAATACTTCCACTCCATAGGCAGGATGAGCTATTGGATACGCACATTTTCGTGTGGTGCTCTGTTTTGCTGCTGATGTACTCATACCTAATGGCTGAAATATAAAGGCTCCCCATTTTTTTCTTTTTTTTTTCTTTTAAACTGGAAAAACAAAGTAATTGTGATTTAAGACTTATTAGTGTCTAATTGCTTTGGGGAAAAACAGCTGCTTAAATTCAGTCAAAATGAGTGTAAATGTGTGCATTTGATTCCTTGCTTGAACGAAGATGCTAAAACCAACCTGCTTACCACTCTTCTGCTATGAATAACAATGAAACTTGTCATCCTTACTTGCTGACCCAGCAAGGCCTTGCTGAGCTTCTGCTGCTTTATCTCTTCACCTTCCATCTGTTATTCTTCTTTGCTTGGTCCTTCTAAACAGCATGCATCTGTTGTATAACTGTTCTGCTACACCATCAGTGCTATACTTCTTCATTAGTTTTACTGGAAAAAAAAAGAATACATATATATATATATATACTTCCACTATTAAGATCTGTTTAGAAAATATTCTAATATCCACAGCTGGTTAAGAGAATGAGAACTGTAAAACCTTTTACATTTTATATGCTACAGTATGACTTCCAACCCACTGCCAATTTAAACGGAACTAATGATTTCATATATGAGCATTATTAACAGATCTCTCCAGACACTTAGAATACTGCCAGTATTTGTACATTTTTAATTCCTGTATTCCTTTCACTTTCATAGGTGTTTGGATTTTTTGCAAGTGGGGCATTTTTAGCTGAATTTATATGGGAACTTTGGTGCAGTCGGAAACAAAGCACTGAAGAACGCTCTGAAAATCCAGGCCACACTCAAGGTGCCACAGAAGATCAGCCACTGAATAAGCCAAGCTAAACTTTCTGAAATTAGTTCTTTTTTTTTTTTTGAGTGGAGCAAGCTAAAACAAAGTTTCAATGCTCTGTAGGTAATAACTTCTGTCCCTTCCTTCTAATCAGTTTTATTTGTCACAAAAACTTAAAGATCTGCAGGCAAGTAGTGACATCTTGAGCATTGTGGTTTATTTAATTTTCTAAGCAACTGGTCCTGCCACCTATTTAGGTGGCATATATTTAAAAAAAAAAAATGTAAATAGAATAACTGAAGGACAGTAGTGTGCTGATTTGATTTTGGTAGAAGTGACTAATAAAGGGAAATATGTGATGCAGAAATTCTTAGTTATGCTCTGAAGACATTTTCTATATAACTTGGACCAGATACTTCTCTTACAAGTTCCAAATTAGAAGAGCAGAATTCATTCTTATTGGTCAAACAGTGAATGTAAGAGACATCTAACTGCAGCCTTACAAAAATGCTTATCCGTGTGTAAGAGTGTGGGATTTTGTTTTTACTATTCAATCTCTTTCTTCAGTTCTGCCTGTGAGATCAGTTTAATGAAAGCAAGGAGTTTTTATGCAGGGGGTAATGTAGTTGTTTATTAAGGAGAGAGCTTTGCACATCGTGCTCATCGGTGTTCACACTTAGATGACAGAATGTTTTTTCAGATTGTTTCAAAACCAAGAAAATTTGCAGGAATAAAGAAAAGCTGGCTGTGAGAGGAAAAATTGAAGAATAAGTATTTTCACAAAGTAACCCTAAATTAGCAATTTGAACATCAATGGGAAAAACATTACTTCACACTGGTACTATCCAGGTGAATATGATTTGCAAGGTTAATCGCATACACAACTTGTCTATGCACAGTTAATGGTAGCTTTACTGGAATTGTTGTGGACCATGTCATTTTCTTTGCTCTAGTGCACTATGGACTGACTGGCTCAGCTGGTGAGCAGGTAAATCAGTACTTGTACCCTAAAGCAACAGGCCATACTGCTGATGCAGCATGTATCAGACCAGTGATGGACATATCAGGCTAGATGCTGATGGGTATAAATAAAATGGAAAAAAGGCATTTTTTTAGATGTCTGAGGTAGAAGCAAAATTGCTAGACATGTAAAGGAATGCCCTCAAAAATAGGGCAACATGCCATAAGCCAAGAGATGTTCCAAAAATACCAGAGCACGTGAGAAAAAAAAGCTGATTATGCAAAAACAGTTGTTGTTTGAGTTCTCATGACATCTGTAATGTCTTCCAGGCATTAACACCATTTATCAATATTCTTGTCTGACAAGTTTATAGTCCTGTAACCTGCTGTGGCAGTGCTGAGACTAAGCCCTCCAGAAATTGTGCATGAGAGCTGTATTTGGAAAGGGATGAGGAAGTCAGTGTAAGAGAAAGCAGTGTAAAAGGTCAACTTTTTTTTCCTAGTACTGTTACTTTCAGATGAACATGAGTTTGTGATGTTCTCTCCCTAACCTCTGTGCCTTAACTTTAACACTACACTTTGCTTGGGGAATGTAACATTTTGACAGCTGGTGTGAAGCACCAAGTTTAAGCCGTGTCTTGGTTTCAGAGCCATGCGTAAAATACGTATTTTCTTGTATGGAATTTCTTGCCTTGAAGATGAAATGTTATTTGGACTGTCATTTATTTTCTTGTATTTATTAGAATCCATTTGCACTAACCTGATCTCAGTGTAGGTGTACAGAGCTTATTGTAGCTGTGTCTGAAAACTGGGTAGATTAGAGATGTGTTTGTTTACAATAGGCAATAGGAAACTGGTCACAGGGAGAAATATCTCTGCTGCAATTCGCAGTGTCTGACTTTGGCGTATATGTTCACAATGGTGATTAGCATTTGAGGTTGGTGTGAGTTTTTTGTGTGTTTGTTTTTGTTTCCTTTTTAGTTTATTGCCCAAGATTCTTATGAATTTTTTCAACATTGAGATTTCTGTTGTTTCTTAATCTTGATACTATAGAGTGTAAAATTAACCAGGTGCTGCTGATATTATTTAACAATGCAGGACTATGACAAAATTTTCATCTTGGAATAATCTTTCCTTTTTTTTTTTTTTCTTTTCTTTTTTTTTTTTTTTTCTTAGCTTAAAATATATGAAGAGAGTTATGGGTTTTGATTACCTTCTCTATTGACTTTTCTCTGCCTGATTTGCTATTGATACGCATTCCTGAATTGGAGATGTAGGTACTGAGAGGGATCCATGAAACCATTTCTCTGCCTTAGGCCTCCCTATCCTATCTGGTATCTACCACTGATTCTTTACAGACAAATTGGAATACAGAAGTTATTTTTACAAAAAGGTGCCACAAGCAGCTGGTGTCAGAAGTGACTGGAACTGAGTTCTGACTCCCACGACCTGTGTCAGACCTTCTGAAACAGAAATATTGCCAATCTTTGCAGAACAGTTTGATGGATTCTCTTGCTACATACATGCTGGCATCCCTGGAGTATTTCAGGTTGCTAAGAGTGAGGATTTTTTAACATACACTTCATTTTCCTTGTAGCTGTTCCAAGCAGTTAGCGTTTACACATTCTCTCACTAACTGACTGATCTGTGTATGGATTTGAGAACCAAATTCTGTTGACTGAAAGGGATGAAAGCATTGCCACCAGCTAATGAAAATGAGCAGGTAGTTTTCTGGAAACTGGTTAGATCTGTTTTCCCTTGTCATAGGATTTTCCTAATGGGAGACGTGAAATTCTTTAAAACAATACGTAGAGCTCCATCCCAGATTCTGTTTAACTGGCATTCATCTGTCATATAGTACAGTAGTTAAATACCACATATGGGCTATGAGTTTGAGGTAATTGCTAAACTGTTGCTACCAAAACAGCTGTTTGTTAACAAAGCAGTTTCTGTATGGTTGTACTGTCAATCCTAGGCTTTTAAGCTTGAGGGTAGGGTGTAGTTGGTTTTCTGTTGTTGCTTAGAAATAGTTGGGAAAATAGTTGGGAATGAGGCTTGTTTGTATCTATGCAGTTCTCTGCTGCTGCTTAACTTGCTTTGTCAGCTCCCCAGGGTACAAGGGCAGATGTGTGTCTCTGCAATCCTCCAGGCCAGGTAGGATGAGAGACTTCCTTACTACCACAGCCAAGCAGAGTGGTCTCCTGCTGTCCTGATGTGCTCCTGTCATGCTCCCAGTGTCGGCTGTAGGCTTTGAGTGTCTTTCCTCCCATTAGGCTGATCCCAAAGGATGGCACTGGATTAAACATCAGTTTTTGCAGGAGCTCTTTCTGGCTGTATGTCTCCTACACTCGTGCACTGTCAGCAAAGTGGTTTGCAAGTTTCCCAGCCTGTTCCTGATTAAACAATCCTGCTTTCTTTAAATTAGCTATTTACATTGCTAAACAAAGTTGGCTGAATTTGACTGAAGTGGATTAGGGTTATTCAGGAGAATGGTGGGAGCTTTAGCAGGAGGGCAGTTATGAGAAACTATCTTAAATTTCTTTTCCTGATTGCAAAGCAGCCACAATTGTACAGTCTTAACTGACAGTAAAACCTGTGGAGAGGAGCAGTCGGCACGGTACATCAAGCTGAAGACTGTCTTCACCTTCTTCAACACTGTGCTTGGCAGTGGGGCTGTGAGCCTGCTCAGCATATTCAAATCCAGTCGAGCACATCCAAAAATATTTGAAGGCTCCACACTGACTCTCAGGCATCTCTTATGCTTATGGTGCTGTGAGAATCAGTGCAGAGGGTTCTCCAGGACATGTGAAGACTTGCTGTTAAGTAGCTGAACTGTGAGTTTTTGCTCTGAAAAGCCACATGTACATTATGTAGAGTGTGAATTTTTAAAGCGTTAAGCTCATATTAAAATCATAATGCTAGCAATGCCCTTTGGATTCAAGTATTTGAAGGAATTGTGCCCTACAGCTTGTACTCTGTGCTTGCAAACAGCAGGGCAGGGTTGTGGTCCTGTACCGTTTGGTTCTACCATTGCACCCACCAACTTTAAAATGCAGTGAACTGTTTCATGCAATGCTAAGAGCTCAGCACAAGATGTTTTTGCATAATGGCCATTGTGGTAATCCTCACTCTGTTCAAATCTGTGCAATAAAAATACCAAGCTTACTACACTGAAGGGAAACATTTTGTGAGATATTTGAGGGGTTGTATGAAGTTGTAATGAATTAATATGCTGGTAGTGCCTTTAAGATGGAAATTCATCTTTGTTTTATTTTATTGCTGTAAGCAGCGGGAGGTATCTAGATTAAATTTTATGCTGTTCAGAACTATCACTTTCATACCTTTGAGAACTTAAGTGCCTTTTAATGATTATTAAATCAGAATGATAATGCAATTGTTTTATATATATTAAAAAAAAAAGCATATAGTTTCGTAGCCAGTGTTGCCTTGAACTTCCATTAAAATAATTGTGAAATGTTTAATTATTTTTCCATTCTATTTTAATTCATATTTTAATGTATTATGTTCTTTTTGGTCCTTAAAGATGTTTTGTAATCATTTTTAAAATAAAATATCAGTAAATAAGTTTCTTGTTTCTACTGCTAATGATTCGGTATCAGTATGTAGTTCTCCCAGAACAAACCACAGGAAATAACATCATTCTTTGTTCCTGGTTTGGAGGAAGGAGCTTGCATTGTGTTTGCCTGTTACTGGGGAAGAGTATCTAACTTGCAAACCTGCAAAGCTGGATGTTTTCAGTGGAAGCTTCCAGGAAAAAAGGTCCAATGAGGTCAGTATTGTCCCATGTCACAGGGTCCAAACAAGCTAGTCAATGACAGACTTCACACCTACTATGGCCTAAGAGTTACTGCAACAAGTGTAATTCAAGTGCTGGTTTCCTACTGTCTTGATTAGTTGGAGGTAAGAAATGAAGTGGTAAACTTGTTAAAGGAAGGAACACAAATAAACATAAGGCATCATAAGGTGTCAAATTCTATCTTTTGGTGTAGAAAAATGCAGGTGACTGAGCTACCAGGTTGAGGAGGAGTCACTGGATCCTTTAGAAATGTTTTTGTCTGATTGTTGGTGGCTGGGGTATGGAAAAGGAAATAATAAACTTGCATGCTTTCTGGCAGGGTAACTTTTTTTGTTTTATAATCAGGTTGCTTCTTGCCTATTCATCTTGGGACCAGGAGGAGAACTGCACTTTTTTATCTTCTACACTGAAATTGGAGTAATGTACTATATTTTTCTTTATATTATTTATTAAATGTGAAATTCCCTATGATGAATTTGCCAGAGATGAATGTGAACGTATGAGTTCATGAGAGGAAAAGGCCTCTAATACCATAAACTAAATTAAATTTGAAAACTAGGTGCAATATACAATACAATAAAGGCAAAATGTAGTAAGGGGGAATTGCAGTGGTGGATTTACAGAGTGAGTTCTAAGAAACTTGATTAAGATTTAATAATTAGAAGCATAACCACAGTTTGTCCTGTTACTGCTAGAACTGTGACAACTCCTTTCTCAGCAGTGCAATCCAAATTAATTTACTGTAAATTACCAGAATGGCAGAGTAGGGCTGAACACAGATTGGTAATCTGCATCTTTTCTTTGTGAGTGGCACAGGCACCTCCTGATTGCTGTTGTGTGCTGACCACCTGCCTTATTGCACAGCCTCCTTCATGTGGCTGTGCAGGAACCTCCTTGGCTGGGTTGTGGTTTTGACCTCCCTTTGAATTCAGAACAGCTATTCTTTGCTTGCTTAAAGGGAGCACAAGGAAGTCGAGTAATGTTTTTGCATTCTGTTGGTGCTTACCCACACGGTGCAGCTGTTCACATACTGCTGTCTGCATCTGCTGAGAAACTGCAGGAGAAAAGTTTGCCCACAAGAGGGCAAAGACGGTCGGGTAATTGAAATGATCTGGTCCGAAGCACTCTGTTCTCTTCCGACCTGTATTTTCATTGGAGCCGAAGCCCATTTGCCCTCTGTTTTTGTCAGTGTGACTATAAGTTGAACAGAGTATTTTAGTGATCATTTTTACAGTCACTTCTTAAAATGTAGCTTGGTGGATTTCTGGTAGTAGATCAATTCTGTTTCAATGCAATACTTCAGCTAAGCAGTTTGGAACAGTAAAGGTTTTGCTTTTATTCCTTTTGTTTTGTAACCTGTCAAGAGATCTCTTTAAGTTTTCCTTATTTTTATTATGAAGTCAAGCTTCAGCTACATGATGACTCTGTACCTATAATGCAGTATTGCAGCTTTGAAGACTTTTGTGCTCTGTACTACGCTCTGGCTTTCGGTTGAAAGGCCTGTTGATTCTGGGTAGGTGAGGAGGCAGAAGAAAGGAATGGGGAATACCTGTGCATTTCTTAGACTCTGGGGAGGCTAAATGAGAGAAGCTTATTATCAAAACAAATGCAAATGATGCATGCTGGAAAAATGTCAGGGTCCACAAACAGAAATGTTGGCACACATAGCCGTAAAGCGCGCCTGACAGGGCTGCTCGCATTTCCCGTCCTCCACAGGCACCACAGCAAAACTTGCTTTGAGCCACTTGCATGTCCTGATCACTCATTCAATTTATTTCATATGACCTATTATCTCTTGGCTGAATATTAGAACAAGACTGGAGAAATAAAACAGCCTGGGCTGTTTTGAAGTTGGCACGTCCTGAGGTGAGAGTCAGGGCTTCACAAGGAGGTGTCAGCATAAACACATTCTTCTGTAGCACAACTCATTTGCAGCTTGATGAGGACAACACACAACAAGCATATCCAGTCAGGTATCTGTTGCTAGATATTCTGCACAAAAGCATGTTGCCGTCTGCAGTGCCAAGTTTGGAGACTACTTCACAACTCCCTTTAGCCATCACTTGTGTTTGTCATAAGACTTACTGAAGTCATAATATTGTACAATGTAAGCATTACAAGTTTTTTATTATTATATTCTCTACACTTGCTTAGAGAATTACTAGGTAAAGTGTTGCTCAAAATAACCCATCTGACTGTCTTCCTTACAGCCTTCCTTCTAATCACTTCCTTTGCACTGGCTGTCATTCATCTTCCAAAAATCTCAGTGCAGCCACTATTCTGAAATCCCCGCACCCACTAATCTGTACGTAAGCGAAGAGTGGTTACTTAGCCACTTTGTAGCCTCTACACAGCTAACCTAAGACTTGGAACTGCTGCTTTATAGTGCCAAGAGCTTTAGCTTTAGCTGCATCTCTGCTGGTTTCTCAAAGCAGCTGAGATGAAGTGACTGTGGAGGTCTAGCTGAGGGGTTACAATGCAGCATTAGAAACCAGTCTAGTTAATGTAAGTCTGCCTGTTTTCTGTCTCACAGTTCTCTTGCCCAGAAAGGCTTGTTTTATGAATGAATAAATGTTGTCCTTGACTTGGTACAGTTTTTTAATTGTTAACTCTTGTTTCTGGCAGTGGCGCCTCTCATTTGAGGGTAACAAGGGCATAATTATTCAGCTCTCACACATCAAACTGCTGAGCATGAGGTATTAATGGAGTGCTTTGCCGCCACCATAGCTTAATAGCTACAGCTGCAGTGCTGTGCTCTTGTTTGGCTGGGGCTCATGGAAAAGGGGTAGGGGTATGCAGCTCATTAAGTTTCATGTTAAGAGTGATTTACAGACATAGAAATAACAGTAGATTGTGCTAGATGGACAAAGTACTTCTGATATACAAGGAGCTATTATACCAGCAGAGCTGTGATTCACACCCATGTCAGGGAAGCCATCAGCACTAGTCCACCTTGGTATAAGCCCCAGTGATCTCAGAAAAGAAAAAAGAAAAAAAAAAAAAGCTGTGCTCTGTAACTGTGTGTGCTGCAGGACTGTACTATGGGGAAGGTTGGGAGGGAAGAAATCAAAACTTAAACTGATGCTTTTAGTTAGCTACAAGCTTTGAGGTCATAGTATTGTAGATAGTGATACACAGCTCCTAGCTTGCTCTCTTCACATCCACCCAGCTATTGCATGAGCTCTGTTACTAGCCAAGGCACGTGCTGGAGTTAAGAGGTATGTGCTGCTGCAGCTCCACATGGCAAAGCAAATCTACTCCAGCCCTACCGTGAGATGTTCCACTCCACCTGGAAGCTGATGGAGGAAGAGGCACATCAAGAATTAGCAAAAGGGTAACATATGTTCCTGAGTCACCGTGCTGCTGTGAATCATCTCTGCTCTCCTCTTCATTGAGTGCACAAGGAAGAATGGCTTAAGTATTTATTAAGGCCAGTCCTAAGCAAATAGCCTCCAAGAGACACAGTGCTTGTCTGTGGCAGAATGAAGTTTATTTACTCTCATTGGGCTATGAAAAACAAGGATGATGTAATTTCCTAGTCTGTCCCTGTTAGGGTTAGGTGCCTCTGAGGCTACACCTTTGTTTTCTTCCTCCAGGTTTCTAGAGCCTTGCTGCACTTCCTCCTATGCCATAAGGCTACTTGACTGCTGTTGCTCTTCCTGCACAAGTGTAAACATTTAAGAACAGAACACGTGTTTCAGACACACTGAATTTACAGCTGACTCTGTTAGTGGTCTGGTGATATTCTGCTCTGCAGAGATAAATGACCCACCACTCTGCTTGGCCTACTATGTCATCCACACACCAGCTCCACTTCAATTGCTGGGGCATTTTTTGTCTTTCTGGCAGTCCCTTCCTCAGCCACAGAAATATGCAGATGTTTCCTTCACCACCAACCCCTACTTTTTTCTGCACCTGGAAACACACACACACTGAACACAGGTTTCTTGATTCATTGCTTTTCTTCTGTGCAATTCCCTCTCTTCTGCAGGTGCTTGGTTTGCTAAGCAGTTGTATAGCTTTGTAGGGTTCCAACAGTATGGCATGTCTCTACAGTCTCAGGGAAGAGGAGTTCTGAGCGTGATTTACAGGGCAGTACCTCTGTGCACCAGTACAGGACTAACACCATTTAAGGGCCAACCAAAGCAACCTGTATACTTTGTAGCAGGGAGTGTTGGCATGGGACACCCGTGCTTAACACTGTGCCTCAGTGTTAATTCATGCTGCTGGCTGAATTCCTTCGTACAGGGAGGAGGGCAGGACTGCTGTGCTTTTGCTAATGTCTTAGGTTGCAGCTTATTCATTTCAAATGGTTGCTTTGTGCACTGCTGTTATTCTAGGTCTATAAAAATCTAAAGATCAATATAAAACATCCACAACACCTGGGGCGTTTTGAATTTAACTCAGCTCAAGCCAGGATCCAAAGAAGTGCATTTCAATTGAAAGCAGCCAGTTTATCTACTTCCTTTCTTCTGCTTCAAAAGCTAAGGCTTTCCTGACTGGGTAATCTCTGCAAGACTTCTGCTGCTCAAACACAAGCTGTACCTGAGAGCAGTAGGCATGCACCCACTGATAAAACTGCTTTTGAAAACATTTATCATATGCTCCTTTTCACGAAGCTGCAGTTCAGCACTATGGAACAAACAGGTGCCGCTGGAGGCCATGTTCAGGATGTGATAGAAAATCACTAACCTGCCGAACAGTGGTGCTCTGAGCTGCTCTCTTGGGAAATGTTGGGTCACTTTGATTTTGGTTTCATTTGCACTTTTTTTTCTAGCTCTGCTCTCCTCAATCCCCAGTACCATCACCCTAAACAGAAATGGTTGCTCTCTGCCTCACTGTTATTAACCCTTCCTATCACACTGCTGTCCCAGTTGCTTTTGCCAGCACAAAACAAGCTGC
Organism: Lagopus leucura; assembly: GCF_019238085.1. Lineage (NCBI taxonomy): Eukaryota > Metazoa > Chordata > Aves > Galliformes > Phasianidae > Lagopus > Lagopus leucura. The sequence goes on from NW_024962334.1 coordinate 11,448,113, forward strand.
TGCAGTATCGTACCTGTGGCTACTCCGTATTTCTAAAGCCTAGCTCTCACACCACCATAGCCAGAACAGTACCAGAGATTTCAGAATCTAAATTCTGCCTCACTGTAAAGTTGAAAGCTTGTCTTGGCAGCTACTTCACCCATGAGGGAGGAAACTCCTTGGGGCTGCACCGTGGCTGGGCCTGGCAGGTGATGAGAGCTTGTTTGGTAGTTAATAAATGGTAAAGTCATTAGCCCAGTAAATCAGTGCAGATACAAGGTGACAGTCAAAAAGAGCATAAAGCTATTTTATGGGCTTCTCCTTTGGATTCAGACTCCAGCTGGTGGGAACCCACTGCATACCAGTCAGTCTCTACCAATAAACAACGGCACATGCTTACTGTGTGCCTGCAAGAGGCTGGTGTGCTGAACAGGGGACTGGCTGAGACTTGGACTCTGGGCTCACGAACAGGCAGAATAGAAACAAACTTCAGAACGGCCAGCTGGAGGTAATGAGCAACCTCTAGAATGGCTGTGTGTAGGAAGGAACAGCTTTTCCTGTTTTCCAGCTACTGTCTCATGTTGGAAAAAAAAAGTAATCGTCCTTCTCCAGGAGGGAAAGACAACAGTGTGAATTTCTGACCTGCTTTCATGAAGTTAAACAAGTCCTGGGACCAGGGACCAAAACCATAAGCTGTGTGTTCCCAGCAGGAACTTTGAGAGTGTAGCCCTACACATCTGCAAAGGAGAGAAAGGTAAGCCAAGGGCACCAGACCCTGCACGTGTGCTGCAGTCAGAAAATGAAACAGCCTGAACATGAGGGATGCACACAGCCTGCTCAAGAACACCCCAGAACTCTGCAGAGAGGGCACTCTCCTGCTCCATGGGCTTAAAGAATGGCAGGTTGGCCTCCTGCAGGCCCCTCTCACTGTCTCATACTACAAGGAGCACCTCCAAGGCTCCAGCCCAGGGCTAGGCTCAGCAGTCGGGCCCAGTGATGCGTAACTGCAGCTTTCCTTATCTCTGTGGTGAAGAAGTCCAAATGCAGGTGTGCACCCCTAGCACAAAGGGTGCATGAGGCCAGTCTAGCACACAGCTCCTCCAGCACCGCAGCAGCCCTTCACTTTCCATTTCTCTAAGAAAAACAGTCTTAAGTTAAACAAGGCCAAACATGTGGCAACTTGACACTATTTTCCTCAGCCTCTAGGTCACGTTTATTGCAACTTCCTTAAGCTGTAGCAGAACATGAAATTCCTAGACAAAGGTATGTAATACATATACTGTGGGAAAGCAGAGAAGAGAGACAGGCAGGTCTGCTGTTTCAGCTCTGATGTAGCCATGATTGATATCTGCCAGCTCCTCTGACAGCAATTAATGTGCTCACATTAGATCCTTCCCTCGTAAGCTTTCTACTAATGTTTGCACCTGCTTTTTCCTCCTTGTGCCCTGTGCCTTTTTGTCCTAATGAGCTCATAGTCCTCTTTGCTGGAGCAGCACTCAACATTCCCTCCTTCATTAAAACCATGAAATTAATTCATTTTTGACCCAACATCCTGTTGTCTCATATCCCACACAGTGATGTATTCCTAAATCCTCTTTAGAAGCACAGAATCCAGTCCCTTGCAGTAAACACAATGCAAAATGCAAGTATTTTAGGGCAACAGAAAAAACACTCACATAACCTGAAGTCTTCATCCAGTACTGTGCTCCTCAAGCTTTTCAGAACCATCCTTCCTCTTTTTTTTTTTTTTGGTAGAAGTTTCATTTCCCCTTCTCACTTACCCAGTTCTTAACCTCACAGAGGCACTATTCAATCTCTAGCTTTTCTCAAATCCCCAGAGGTCGAACATCAACTTTTTCTTTTTTTTCATTATGAATCAGTTTGTTACTCATTTTCTTCTCTTTTTTTTTTTTTCTTCTTTTTAAATTCAATTTTCAGCAAAACTGAGCCTCAAGATCTACCTGTGTTGATTCAAAGGAACAACAACACTCTTCCTGGGACTGAAGAGGATGGACATTTCTGTGGGGGACAATCAAGAGATGGCACATCTACACATCAGGGAAGGTGAATAGTTTTTTTCTGGGGCTCATAACATCTTTCATTCTCCCGAATGCTTCCTGATGTTCCCCAGGCAGAAAATCACTGCACTGGTAAAGGCAAAAAAAAAAAAAAAAAAAAAAAAAAAAAAGAGCAAGAAAACAACCCAATTATCAAAGCCATGACATCATCCAAATAGCGAACATACATAGTTTATTTTTAAAACAGCTGGAATCTCATATTTGACAAAGTCAAAGACAGATGGAGCTTTCAGAACAAGGCTGACACTGAAGGAAAGTTAAAATGCTTTTGCTGGCATAGGTACAGTAGTGAGGTGCCAAAGTGTCTGTCAGACAGAGCTGTCATTCAAAGTTCTGCTAGTAGGTTTTGATATCACCAAAAGCTGTGCATTTTCTGGTAGACATGTTTCACAAGTATCTGGGAGAAGTGAGGAAGTTATATCAGCAAATGTCAGCTTTCCAGCCTAAAAGCATCCTGCTTTAAGAGCTTCTGGTAGGTCTATGAACCCAGCAGTGTCTCAACAACAAAAGCTACAGGCATATCTTATGCCTGTTGATGGGTACATAACCTAGAAGGGAACTTTGTCTCTTCATCCAGTGTAAACAAGTGCAACAAAACAGATTCTTTGGGTGATCAGACTGTGTCATCCAGAAATCCTTTGGTGGTTGGATTGCAAGAAATTCCCTGTAAAGGTTCCTCCCCCCCCTCCCCAAATAGTAGCAAGGGACAGAGTCAAGAGGTAGACTGAAAAAAAAAGATAGAGATGAGTATGCAGTGCAGAGAGGGGCAAGGTTCCAGCAGAGCGTTGAAACAGCCTGTTCTTCACCACAAGCTCAGCCCCAAGCCCAGCCTTAGCAGATGCATCTCCCCATTGCCACAAGCTCTGTGCACTCAGCTCATTCATGCTAAATGCAACTGAACACTTGTTTTCCTTTGGATTGCCAAGATGGGCGAAAGCCTGTGGAAGGTGCCCAATACCTATCCGAGCAGCATTCTCCAGAGGCAACAGTGCTACTGTCAGAAACAGCACTTTCTTGTTCTCCCATGGGAAAGAAGAGATTGTTTCCTTAAATACCTACCATGTCAATCCAAACTGAAGTCAGGGTGCTGATTTCCAAAAACTGTGGCTAAGTCAGTCTTGGCAGGGGAACCAGTGAACAACCACCCTTAGTGCCAAATAAAAATCAAGCCACATATATTTTTATCATAATCTTCTGCAGTCTTTTCAATCACAGTAAGATTTGAATAACCTTCTGTATTCATGTTGAAGCAGTTTGTCTTGGAGTGAACACAGGTTTCTTGATCCACAAGAAGTAGACTTCTATGCATTCAAACTGTTTCCTGTTCTGTGTTGTTTTAAGTCACTCAGGGAAAGAAAGCAATAAGAATCACAGAAACCATGCACCACAAGAAGTGAGATTCCTGCCTTTCCTGGTTGTCTGCTCAGTTCTTTTCACTTTACCAAGATTCTTAGAACTTTAGAAGTTGGCCCATTTCTCTTGTCCAAGAGTGAAAAAGAAATAAAATAAAATAAAAAATCACTGCAGAGACCCATACATAACAATCGGCAATGTATGTTGATGTGCTATGGGGCACAAAAACATTTCTCGAAAGCCAATCATTAAATTAATTAGCAGCATTTTTGCAGAATTTAGGACAGGTAGAAAAATGAAGAGCAGGCCAGAAAATGCTTCTTTCCTCCAGTCTGGGTCAGGTAAAATATATAAATCCTGATTTTTTATTTTATTTTATTTTGCTGAAACGCGCTCCACTGTCCTGCAATTGTCCTCACAGAAAAGACCAGCTCACAAATGCAAGTTCTGCTTCACAACAAGACACGAAAGGGAAGAGCACCAAGGAAGAGAACTTGAGCTTCACTTTTTTCTGCCAAAAGTTTCCAGCTCACCAGAAATGGACTGCAAAAGGTCAGAAAGATAGAAGTGCCAAGAAAATAGCAGCGTTGTCTCCATCTTAAATTTACAAACAGCTTCATAACAACATCAGGTTGGAAAAAACTCTGTCCAGGCTCTGAAAACATGGATTCCAGCAGAGTCAGAAGGAACAAGAAGCCACATGTGAGAGAGAGAAAGAAGCACGCTGCACTATTTGCGATGGGCTTTCCATAAAAACCATTAGATTCCAAAGAGAATAACATCAAGGAAATGCACAGAAAATGTCCATTCCACCAACAACTATTTACGAAAAGGAAAGAAAAAGATCCCGCAAACCATTAAAGCTTATTCTTGAGTATGTATTTCCTGTATTTGGCTGAGAGAATTTTTTAATAATAATTTTTGATGGATCTGATTTCATCGTATACTGCCAGGGCTAGAAGGGAGTATTTGCAATGATTTACACAAGTTGCAGTTCGTAATTTTTGATAGGGCTGAGCTGCTGTTGGAAACATTCCATGGTTCTGAACTTGGGTCAGCTTATCCATTCACAAATCAGTTTGTAACAGTTCCTTTGTTGAAAAACCAGCCTTGGAAGTTAAGAATCAGGCAGAAATTTGCAGTATTTCCCTTCTGTAAACAGATGGAGGAAATCAGAAGCACTTTTTTCCATCCCTTTGAAAAGAGAACCAAACAACTCTCCGAATGAGTTTTAAAGGCACTTACTGCAAATAGCTGGAAATGACTGCAGCCCAGCTTGAGAAACAGAAGCAGCATTTCTCTGTAAAGCTCAGAAAAAATATGGTTCTCCATTATGTGCTTCTTCTGGGGGGGAAGTAAACTTCTTTGGATGAGGGCAACAAAAAAACTTTGGTTCATAACATTATTTTGCATAAAACTTCAAGTAGATCTTCAAAAGCCACTGACTGTCCAGGCTAATAACAAAACACCCGTGCTCTCTCCTCAGTGATGGACGGTCCTCTGTAGTATAGTATTTTGTAAGGCAGAAATCTTGCTGAGATGGAGGAGTCATACAGCTGCATCTTAGAAAAGGAAGACAGTGTCACTTGCACCACCACAAACAAATGAATTTACTTGATTAAAGAACGCACAGGAAACCTTGTTTTGGTGGGAGGGCAGGGGGGTGTGGAAGATGAGACAGCACCGATACTTGCTAGAGGCAAGTTATTTTGCTCCACTAGTTAGCTGTGAAAAGTTGTCAGTAGCTGTGACACATATGTTGACCAAAGTGTAGAATTACTGCTTTGTGAGTAATTTTGAGTAACAAGGAATAGGCTGTTAATAAATCCTCCCAGGCAGATACTGCCATGGGAAAATATAAATATTCATTTCGAGAAGCATTTTGGCTGGCACGAAGCATGATACTTACTTGTTGACTGCGTGATGCAAGAAACCTTGTAGGATGACCATATGCTTAAAACACAAAGGACTGTAGCTAGGAATCCAAACGTCTGAATGAAAAAACAGACAAACCACAAATACTTACCATTAGATGACACATAATCCATGAATGTATGGACTCCTGTATATTCAACTATGTATTTTATGATGTTAACAGGCCAAAAATGAAGTTATATTTTACTGCCATTCTGCCAATGTGCTAAAAAAAAAATAGTTACCATAGTATAATAGCAGCTTACGCCTTGTCAAACCAATGACTGAAAATCTTATAGAGTAGGGAGAAAAAGCTGGACACCTACACAGTGTCCCACCTGCTAGACTTCTCATTAGGACACTGCGTTAAAGAAAAGACTTATTCTGACACCTCTGATTTTTGCTCTTTTGGCAAACCCCATTCAGACCAGTCTTTATTTGTCATCTGCCAGATAAATAAGTGTCTCCTTCTCCATCTGCATCTACAAATAATCATTGGGACCAAGCTTGTGAAAGCAACCCTTTATCCTAGTTGCATTGCATTTTAAGTTCTGTTGTCCACATTCAAAACTTGTGTCTCTGAACAACACTTCAGCCAGAGACAGAATACATCATCCAATACATAGACCCAGGATGACAAAGGGTTTTAGCTCAGGAGAAATAATCTCTGTTTCAGGTGCAGAACATGGCAAATGCAGAAGACTAGGGTGAAATGCTAACTTGCAGTTGTTACAACAGCCATTTGTCAAACCTAAATTGTCTTAATTCTTCCCCCAAACACATTTGTCTTTACGTGTTAAAGCTAAAGCTTTTTGTTTCAACACATATTCATTTTAGTGGTGAGACTGAAGTCTCACGAAACCTTTTTGTTGGTGTTATGTTACAGAACAATCACTGAAATGAGATAGAAGACAGTACACCAACCAAGAAACAAGCAAGACAAGTCTGTAAGAAATCAAAGTGACAAGCAATAGATTTCTAGCACTCAACTTACATTGCAAAAAAAAGCATCAAGACTAATAAACAAGTCCTTACCGCTCCAGCCACTAGTCCAGTCAAATTGTAACTCTTCGATGCTGCTACAATTGATGCAATGAGAAGCAGAATTGTACCAATTAAATAATGGAGAAATTCCTGTAAAGACAAGCATAGATTGCTTCAGAAGGAAAACTTACCAGAAAAGCATTTCAGTAACCATCAGAATCAGAACAAATTGGCAGTGGTTACTCAAAGTTAAAAAAATAAAGAAAGAGAAAAACATAAAAAACAACTGACAGGTTTCTGTTTGAAAGGGAAAGACCAATCTGCAGCTCTACTAAATGTCACTGGAATAAAATCTACTTAGTGGGTATGGACTCCATCTTTTTCATTCAGTATGGTACAATATGGGGGGAAAAAACATGTATCTTTATTGTACCAAGAATGCAATTTACTCAAAGACACCATTCTGAGGAAAGGAAGAAGCCTTGGGGGCACGTTTCTCTAGCCTACATACATGAAATAGCAATGAGTAGCAGAGGAAATGCAAGTGCTTCTATTTCTAATCAGAAAATAAGCTGGATTTACTAACAACTTTCTTACATCAACCAAGCCTAGAAACAGGAGAGAAAACACAAAAAGCACAACTATGCAGACATTCATAAGCAACATCAGGTTCCAGAAAAGCTGCCCAAGTCTTGCAAGCTGCAGCTTAGTAATGTAGTAAATCAAACGTGATGCAACATTTTTTTTTCTGAGAGCACTGAGGCACTACATTCTAGATTTTCTCTGGTGTGACAAATATCACCCTAGGAGTCAATTTTGCCTCACAGTGCCCAGAGTCATCTGTGGATTTGTGTTTTGAATCCTCACGAGGGTTACATCAATCAATACAGGTCTTCAGAACATTGTGTGGTGGGGTGTCCTGGTGGGATATGTGCTTACTGATTTTGTACTGCACTACCAGCATGAGCCAGGCAAACACCACGTGTAAGGGAGACAGGAGATTCCTTCTCAAACAAAAACACAGAATATATAGACCCAAAAGGAAATTGTTCAAGGAAATTCCAGAGGAGAAATAGTCTGTCAAACCATACCAAAGTTTCCCTCTGCTCAGATTTTTAAACAACTGAAGAGGATCCTTCCCTAAAGCAGGTTCTCAGACTACAAATTACTTTCCCCTTGTAACCTCGTTTCAGGTGATCAAGATCATAACCCCTGTTTTTGCTAGAATAAAGCATTTCTATTACAAGTCTCCTCTGATTAGTCCACATCGCAGCAGGCAAATCAAGTATGCTGTTTCTTTCTTAGAGACATCTATTACAGCAATGTAATAGATTACAGCAAAAAAAAAAAAGCCTACAACTTTCACAGAACCCAAGGGATGGAGACAAGCTGTAAGTGAATTATCAAAGGCCATATCATGTAGAGAATGAACCCCTAGCAGGACCAGGACAGTGCAATTCTGCAAAAATGCTTTTGCAGCTTTAAAAGTTGTCGTTACAGAACAACCTCCTCAACCACCACAGCTTTACTGATTGTAAGGCACACCTCTGATTGCAATGCAGGGATCTTGCCAGGAAACTCAGCCAAACACTAATCCTAGTTTCCCAAAGTCTCTTACAGGCTTTTCAATTCTGTTCCAAAGATACTAAAATATTTGACCAAAAAGGAGGTGGTTGTAAAACCAGGGAATCACAGAATATCTCAAGTCCAACCCCTGGCTCCTCACAGCACCACCCAAAACCCAAACCCAGTGTCTGAGAGCACAGTCCAAATGCACCTTGAGCTCCGGCACTCAGCGCCCACAGCCCTTGGCAGGCTGCTCCATGCCCACCGCCCTCTGGCACAGACCCTGTCCCTAACTCCCAACCTGACTCCCCTGGCACAGCTCCGTTCTCTCGTGTCTGTCACACAGAGCAGAGCTCAGTGCTGCCTCTCTGCCCCCTGTGAGCAGCTGCAGCCACCATCAGGCCTCCCCTCAGCTCCTGCGCTCTGTGCCAAGCAAACTCACACACCTTGCCCTCCAGAGCCTTCTCCATCTTTATAGCCTCCTTTGAACACAAACGGAATGTATAAGCATCCCATTTTGTTAAGGCTATCTGAAACTAAATAGACACAAACTGAAGTGCCTTAAGTTCACCATTGCACTGTGGAACATTTTGAAATGAACAAACAGATAAGAAAAACAAAAGGAAGTGAATCAAAAGGTCAAAGTGGCAGAGTTACAACAATTCACACATTAAATATTGCTTTACAAAACTCATTCCTTCTTCCATGCAAACATATTATCTCTAAATAAGGACAGAAGTACTTTCTAGAAACAAATACTAGAGGTACATATTTTAAAAAGTGTTGCAAGTCTCCATTAAAAAGAATTTACTTTTTTTCTTTGCTTAGAAGTAAAATAAACTGCTACCTCACCTCCGTAAACTATTTACATAGCTTTCTTGAAAAGCCATTCAAACACTTCTTGAATTTCAAAACTTCCTCTACATCTTTCTGTTTGGCTTTCCTCACCCCTTTAGCTCTTTCTCTGTGGGATTAACAGGTCACTATGCATCCAAGAGAGATGTAGTCAGAGGTTACTAAAATCTGTGATCCCACACCAGGCCAGATGACTTTTCTGTTAGCTGATCTAATCAAAGCTGTTGCGGAAGTTCAGGTTTCCCATTTTCAGTGGTGCTTGTTAGTTCTCTGCTAGGATATAAGAGATGGATGTACAGGGGAAATGGTGGAATGAGGTAGGATATCCTGCAGGAAGTTCCTAGCGAAGGCCAGGCTATGAGCAGTCAGGCTGAGGATCCTATTTCTCGCTATTGTTTCAGTTACCTATAACCATACCAAAAAGAGTCACATTTGACTTAAATAGCACATGTAAACTTTATTTTGGGACAGGATGTACTACATAAATTCTAATGTAGTGTATTGGTACTCTAGCAAACGTGTAGCTACTATAAATGGCCAGAGTTAGGGCCCATCTGCTGACACCTTTTTCCAGTTGTCTCAGAATAACCCTATTGCCTTCACTGGAGCAAATCTGGATTTATATCTGTATGAAGGAGAGAAGGATCTGATTCAAGTCAGCTTAAAGACTTAGAATTACAGTATCTTTTAAACTGAACACTAGTAACAAAAGCAGCAAAGGGATTTGTACATGAAAGAGAGCCTATCAACATGTGACAGCACAAGAAAATGAACCAAGTAATCCAGACATCAACCCACAAGAGAAGCAAAAAATGAAGACTTACCGCAAGTGGCCAGCTAACACAAGTGAGCGTCCTGTAGATTCTGAAAATGTGGATTATGTAGAAGAACAAAATCATAACCAAGTCACACATTGTAACAATCTGAAAGTAGCTGTATGCACTGTAATCTGTCCACTGAGAATTATTTACACTGATGAATCCAACCAGCAGTGAGATCTGAAAGACAAAAGACACACTAGAGGTTTTTAGAGCATCTACGAAGATGACTTCAAACACAACAATATGTCATTTAGAAACAGAAGGCAAATCATCCAGAGTAAACTGGATGGTCCCAACAAAATGGAGGACAAAGTAACAGGCACAAAAATGTTCAAAGCTGAGAAAGAGCCAACTGCTAAAAAGAAAGCAACGGTCCCAGACAGCCTGTGGGATCCAAACTGAAGAAGTCTGTATTACAAAACAAGAGGTCTCAAATAGAGAACAGGTGCTGAATGCCTGGGGTTGCAGCAGCAACTGGAGGACATAAACCCTATGGAATTTCAAAAGGACACGGATGGTTCACTGCAGCTGAAATCACTGAATGCTGTAAAAACGAATATGCCATAAACACCTTTAGTTCTGTTTGGTGGGTGCTGGCTGTAACTGAGATAACAATTTCACTCCTCTTTTTCTATCACCTTTGCAGCAGAGGTATCAGTAGATCGCAAGGTAGGAAATGATGTAACCATGTCAAGAAACCTTTCAAAAGTTTTACTACGTTAACAGTGTCACATAAAGCCACAACTTCTGTTACTTGTAGGCTTGCAAAGGACCTGCCTAGCATGGCTGATTGAAAAAAAATCTACCCAGGATACAGCCAAATATTTTATTATTACAGACTTTGGTAACATGCATTTTCAGCCTCTGTAATTTTCAGCTCACCCCAAACCAGACAGGAACAGTAATGATTCACACTTTAAATGTTTCTTCAAGACATAAAAAAAAATAATTCTGAGGAAGCCTGCACTTCAGTACTGCACGTATAATCATCCTTCAAACTCCTAATCAACTCCATCCATTACCGTTTAATTAAAATGAAAAGGAAAAAAAACCCCAACACCCAAATAACATAGCTCAGATTCTTCCTCCAAAAGAGCCAATTCATTGTCACAACATGATGCGGTTGTTTGGACAGAGTTTGGTCAAAATAACAATTTATTGTGAAGTATAATAGAGGTTTTGCTTGCACCTGGGAGTGTGTTCTGTTTAAGCCTATCCACCTAAGCAGGTGGAATTGGGTCAAACATACAGCAGGAAGAATCTGAACTATGTTGTTTGGGTGTCAGATTGTTTTTTTTTCCTACCTTTCAAAATGTATGATACAGGTCAGTCCGTGCCTCCCCAACTAGTTTCTGCCCTCTAGTTTGGGAGTTCAACACTGGCAGCATCCCATCTGTTTGGTGCTTCTAATAGGTGCATCATGCCTATTCTCTGCCTCCCAACTCAGGTCTCACAGCTTAGCCACTGGGTAATCCTAAATGCACAAAGTCTTGCATTTGAAGTATGGTGGAGATTTCAGAGATGTTACATTTCATAGAAGAGAAGGAAATGCTCTATAAAATTCAGCATTTCCTACTTCCAAGCCAAGTTCTTGAATTTTAAGATCATTTTAATGATCTCCCCCAAGTGAGGGAGAACAAGGGAGTAGTTAGGGCTGCACAGAAATGACGGGAAGCAGAAGCCAGGTTGGCTCAGGTTGACATCTCAGCTCCCTGAATCTTAATGTCAGCTGAGCTGAGACACCTGACTGAGCTGCTGGATGACCTGAACTGTCAGGTGGAGATCAGCAGGTCATTTACCATACTGTCTATGAGATCATTTGCAGTGATACAGGATACACGCTCCTAATAATTCAAGAAGAAAATGAAAATAACACTCAGTGAAATTTAATTCTGAAGTAAGACTCAACAACAAAATCACAGCAAGTGCTGAATCCTGCCCATAATTCATGATGGGATGAGGACAATGGCTGTCTAAACACCAAAGGCTAAAAGGAGTCTCTCTTATTCAGGTGCTTTTACAGTGACCGCTCTTCAGTTTTTACACTGTACAGAACAAAAAAGGAGAGCCAGTTCACAGAAATGTTGAATCTGCCTATTAGCTCATTTCACACTTGAACCATTTCCTTTATCAACTTTTTTACTGTATACAAAGGGTAAGAAGGACTGGGGCCCTGAAATATAGCTACCATCTGAATAAGCAGCACTGGTAAGCCTTACTTACTTTAAACATTACCATATCCAGTTGCTAAGCTTTGTAAGTTGAAAGCAGGGAAGCATAAAGGTTTCTTTTCCTTCCTTTTAGATAGCAGGTATAAAAATTTCAGAACAAGCACAAAGGAGAGCCATCCAAAGACAAGATCAGAAAACTCCTCTGAGGAGTTGCATTCCTCAGAAGATCCAAGGGAAAAAAAACATCTGACCAGCTCCTAAGAACATGGCAGAAACTTGGATTTAACAAATGTGCCTTCCATTCCAAGTGCCAATTCTCAATTAAAATGATGACCAAAACAATTAGCAAAGACTTCTCCCTTCTTGCTTTCAGGTGTGCTTCAGTTCCCCCCATAGGTAGGAAGAAATAACCATGGGGAAGTTGCATTTCTCTCAAATATTTCCTTTCTTAAAATAAATTTCCCAGCACAAGATTTACACACAAATTCTCAAGAGGGTTCTCTGATCAGAGGCATGTAATGCTGTTCCACAGGACAGGCACAAATGGGACAGGATCAAGAAGTTTATACAATGCTATACCATGCTAACCGCACAACACTGCCCGTATGGCTGGCAGGTACATTCAGAGTTAAAAAATCATCCATTAAAAAAACGGAATAGTAACCAATGTAGCAAGGAGAGCCACAGAATTTTACCTTTCCTTTTAAAAAGTGGCAAATACCAAAGTTTCTTCACCAGGTATCAGAATTTATCACAATATACTGATACCATATACAGGCAATAACTATATCTCAATTTTATCTCTGTAATTTCTGTTTCCAGAAAACTTGCTGAGTGAGTGGTAAAATGATTAACATGTAACTGTCTGAGATACGGTTTCATATATACACCTCAGAAGTCAGTTTGTGGCACAGACCACATGTAGATAAATAAATATACATGGAGAGAGAAATGAATGGCAAAGTGATGAAATGTTATGAGCATTCTTTACGCATCTGAGCTCAGTGGAACAGGTTAATACATCTTGAAAACAAAACCTAGGGGCACAAAAATTTGAGAGCACTGCCATTTCCATTTCAATATAATATTTCAGATTGTGAAAGCAGCAGATTCGGACCCCCAGCCAGCAGGCCAGTCACACCAGAAGAATGAGGTAAAGGTTGGTCAGCATCAGGAAAATTTCAACGCACTGCACAAAATGTAAGCAGGCTTCTGACCTGCATTACTCAATGGGTGAGAGATGTGTTGCAGGACATTACTGATATGTTTTCTGGTTTCTGAAAAGCAACACAAAGAAAATAGGCATCAATCAACTTCAAGGGACGATTCTGGGGTTTAAGTCAAGCTCCATATTTATCCTGTTTCACAAAAGTTGATTAGCTTAAACTTCATGACTTTCCATTGAACCAGATATTATAGTTGAGTCATTAAGACTTCAGGAACACCGGGATATTTCAGCAACCATCTCCCAATGAAGCCAACATGAGCTAAAGGCAATCAGCAGCTGCCAGAAGGCACTCAACACCTTACCAGAGAGAACAGACACTACACAAGAAAGATAGAAAGAGTCCACATTCTCTTCTCTATTTTGAGCTGGAGAAAAGTCAACCATCTCCTCTGCAATGTGCCTGCGGAAAATGCTAGCCCTTGAATAGCAGTGACATAAGCTCCCAAGCCTAAACACCGCACTGATTTGAAGTGAGCTTAGCTCTACCAAAAATTAAACACTTAGCTTTTGCCTAATACAGTCTTCCTTCAAAAGCCAATCCACATCCCCTAAAAAAGGATGAATGAGCACAGATTTTTAGTGTGCATTAACGGGAGGTGGGACATATCTTGGGAGATCTGATCCTCAGATCGGGGACCAGGGTTTATGCTGCTGCTGCTGCCTTTACTCAGTGAGGGCAAGGCTTAAGACCTGCTCTACTCTCTGCTGTGGCTTCACTTGCTGAATGAGCCAGCCACAGCCATGCTAATCAGACATAACTAGGGCTGACAGGAAAGAGAGGAGCTGCGGCTGCATGCTTGTTTTAACCATGCAGGAAATGAAAGGCGTGATCCACTTATGTGTTGGGTGCTCATAGCAAAAATCACAAGAAGACTGAGGCTAGAAGGGACTTCTGGAGGTCATCTGGTCCAATCTCCTGCTCCAGCAATGACACTTGAAGCAGGTCTGATCATGTGGTAAAAGACTGTAGTTTATGTGACCACAGAGCAATTTTATAGCCCAAGAATAAATCTGTGCAAGTGCCTTGTACAATCTTTTTCTACTGTCCCACCTTAATAGATGTAATAAATAAAGCTCTGACTTTATTACCAATACTTAATTCTTTCGCAACGTTTGGAGAGAACTAAATTTTCTTCAGACACAGCTACCTGCACAAATATAAATCCAGCATGATCTCCAATACTGACAACATGCTATAAAAGAAAGCTTGCTGTTCTGAGCATTAGAGACACACTTCCACAGACAAACACTGACAGAAGATGGGAGGAATTGAACATCAGTGCCTCTTGAGTTCCAATCTCAGTTTTGTAACCTTATTACTGTTTAGATTTGAGTAAATTACGTGATTTTGTGCTTCAATTCCCCCATTCACCAAATAAGGGCTAATAGAATAGAATAGCTCAGTTGGAAGCAACACTGAAAGACCATGAAGTTCAACTGTCTGACCAGTTCAGGCTAAATGAAGGTTAAAGCATGTTACTGAGGGCACTGTCCAAATGCTTCTTGAGCACTGACAGACACACAGGTTACCAATCACCTCTATAGAAAGCCTGTTCAGTGTTTGAACACCCTCACAGTATACATTTTTTTTCTAATGTCCAGTCTGAACCTTCCCTGGCACAGCTTTGTGCTATTCCTAAAGACTCGTGCTAAAGTTCTTCACCTTCCAAACACTTCAGACATATAAAACAAGGCAAAATGTTGAACACTGCAAATAAACAATCAAGACGCTTATGACCCTAGGTCAAGATGACTGTTTTCATTTATAGTTTAAATGAGAATAGATATCTACAAAAACCAAAATGGAGCAGCAACAACAACAGCAAACAAAACTAAACAAACAAAATCCACCAATAGATTGATGCAACAGATAAGCGTGAATTAATAATATATGAAAAAATTCCTAAGAAGTCCAATGGAGATTTCAGGGAACAAGTAAAAGAGTAGAAAAAGATTGGTCTCTTGGAGTTGCTTTTGGGTTGATTCATTGCCATTACTCCACACAATTAATAAAAATGAGTATCCTAGCTTACTGTAAAATAGTAATTAGTGTCAGTTTCCTGACTACTGCCATCTGAAATCCAGGAATAAACTCACTAACTCTAAGGACTCCAATGTGGTGTTGATAAGCAGGCATTCTTTACTTACAAAGTTGGATGTGCAAGAGGTTATCTCCACCCTAACCATGCATACCTTGCACAAAAGACCTTCAGCTTATATGTTACTTGTGTTACATGTGCAAAGGCTTCCCCTGGGCAGTATGCACATACTCAGTAACCCTCTCCAAAATGATTAACATAGGGTCCTGCCTCCTTGCACATGCTCGGTGATTTTGGGTGGTGGTCTCAAGACCCTCAGGGATGAAGCAAACAGTTGTCTTCTTCATGACCACAGATTGCCCTCCTTTTTTCGAGTTGGCAGTTTTCCATAGCTCATTTAGCAATGATGAGCAATTCTTTATATCTTTGCTCCCTGTTTTTCTAACCAAGTAGTAAATTCCTTGTAGGGTGATATACTGGAGAAGGCAACCACACTGACCTAGATAACAATTATATACTGAGCTCCATGAGTAGATAAAGGATGATCTGCTTAGCATCAAGTATATTTTGCTTAGTATCAGACAATTAAGACAAGTGTGTTTTGCTTAACATCAGCTAGCTTTGTGCAAGCATGTATTATTCAATTAAGGATATCACTATCACTTACTTACAGTAAACCCTGATATCACATGTTGCAAAGAAAACACCCCAAATACATCCCAAATGGACTCCTGTTTTCAAACTGGAAACATAAGCTGCAAAGTTCAGGCCTCTGTTTGTCCTCTTGACTGCTCCTAACTGTTCTTTCCCACGCATTATCACTGGCCTGTATCTAGCTGTTCTTTCACTACTCCAATAATGCCCATGGAGTAAGGGTTACCCTTTCCCACTATGTGTGCACAGCACCCAGGACAGTGGCTGTGTACTGGGTCTGGCTGGGAAGGAGTTAACTTCCTGCACAGTAGCTGATAGGGCGCTGCGCTTTGCCTCTGTGGTTAGAAAAGTGTTGATAGCACATCAGTGTTTTGCCTATTGCTGAGCAGTGCTCACACAGTAGCAAAGCCTTCTAACTGCATTACACAGAGCAAGAAGGCTGGGTGTGGGCAAGAGGTTGGCAGGGGATGTGGCCGAGCCAGCTGCCCCAGGCGGCCCCCAGGATATTCCAGGCCATGTGATGTAGTGCTCAGCAACACACTCAGAGGACGGGATGATGTTTGTGGCCATTGCCTCTGTCTTACCAAGCAACCATTATGAGTGCTGAGAGCCTGCTCTCCAGCAAGTGACATGCCATCCGCCTGTCAATGGGGATTAAGTGAACAAATTCCTCTTTTTGCTTTGCTTTCAAGCACAGCGTTTGCTTTCCTTATGAAACCATCATTATCAAAATCCACAAGAAGCATTTCTATCTGCTCTCCATCCCAGAGGAAAAGGGAGCACATGAGAGCCAGGTGGGTGTCTGGCTCTTGGCCATGGTCAGCTCACTTCATTGGCTGTCAAGGCCTGGGACTTCCAGCTGCTGCTGTACTACCAGCAGCAGTACTAAAACCCTAATTCTTCAAAGTCTCAAGATCATATCCTGAACTGATAGGTCAAAACTGCTGTCTTACATGTGACTTTTAGATATAAGTAATAGTTTTCTTTTGCTATATAAAAAATAAGATGTGAAATGCCAGCTAAACTGCTGGGAAGAAAGATAAGGTAGATAGGAAGCAAATCTGCATCAAGATACCCAGTTCTGGAGAAACACTAACTCTTATCTCAAAGATTTCGAGTAATACCATGACACAAACATGGACACATATAATCTACCCATCACTGCATCATCTTTCCATTTATTTTACTATGTGCTATAAAACCACTTCCTTGCTTTTCTCTGCGTATCTTCTTTTCTTTCTTGGCTATACTCCCCTCTGCTCTGCTCTCCCACAAGAAGTTTTTTTAATTCCATGGATTTTTTCCTTCTTTTCTTCTTACTATTCCTCTGTCTTCTTCATTCCCTATATGATACTCTGTACTTCCTCTCTTCTGTATCTCATTCTTTCCAAAGAATCCAAATTTCTCTTCATGCATCTGAAAACACAACATTTCCCTCTTTTAATATATCCTAGGTATCTTCCCCATGCCCTTGCATCAGGACATGCATTGCAATTAGGTAAATAAAAATATTTCCAGAGGGATATAGTTTGATGCATTTAAGCCAAAGCTGTCAATGCCAAAAGCAATTCCTAGCCTTTCTACTCAGCCACTTTGTGCAGTACCAGCACAGAGTATTGTGAGGTAAAAAAAACTGAAGAACTGACACAGCAACACAATGACTCTGCCTGTGTTTATGTCCTCCCCTGTGTATGAATTGTTTTTCCAGCTGTTATCTGTTCTATAATTAGTGCAAGAACACAACAATGGTGCCAGTGCAAGAGGAAAGGTGACAGAGGGAATGAAATAAGCAGCTGGGAGAAGAAACAAGGATATTCCATTCAGGGGGCAGCGCCAGCCAAGGTGCTCACGAAACTAGAAGCCTCAGAAGCCCACTACCAAAGTGCCATTCACTAAGCAGGTGCACAGGGAAACGAGACGTTGTCCCCTCTTTCAGGGGAAAGAGGGCAGGGGACAGGACTCAGCATGCCACTACATCCGTACCAATACTGTAGACAGCAGCTCTGGTTTACCAGCCCCCAGCTTGTAGCTGATAACGTGTGAAATACCAAAAAAGCTTTTATTTTCCATCCTTCTTTGGAAAGGAATTTGATTCTCTAGAAGACAGATATAGCCTTTTTTTTTTTTTTTTTTTTTTTTTTCCTTCTTCCCTTGAATGCTGTAAACAGCAGTGAAAGGAGACTTCTCCACTGCACTTGGTGAAGAACTGGTGAACCTCTGTACCGCTTCAATCTCCCTCCTCCATCTAATTCCTCCTCTCTTAGAACTTACCCAAGTTCCGTGCAAACAACTGCACAGAAGCTGTCTGTCTTCAGATTTGGAGTAAGGGACAGTGGTGACTCACACCAAGTTTTATTAGTCTTTTTAAAGAAAGCAATATAATAAGAGCTAAATGCTTCTTTTATTTGAATGAAAAAAGTCAAAGCTTTTAGCTTGTGACACTGGTCAAAATGGAATGTGGAATTTTCCATCCTAAGCATGCCAATGAGGACAGCCATGTCCTGTTTAGGTGTCCCGCACAGAGAAGAGCTGTCACTGACTGCAGCAGTACTACCACATTTTGTGTATTTATGAATGTGACACCACAACACGGTGAAGCAATATGTATATTATTAATTACATACTTCTGGAGAGAATCAAACGGTTTTTTGAACTGTTACTGTTACTCTTACTCACAAAGCTGTAAGATAGACAAAGCTCAGGTCAAGGTCACAAGCATAATTCATGCAACACCAGTTCAGCTAATTTAAGCAACAAAGCTGACTGATGCCGTAACCAAAATCTTCTTCTTCCAAAGGAAAAGGGAGGTCTAACAGCCAAGCACACACTAGAAAGATTCAGAAAAGGAAAACATGATAAAGAACCCAGTCCAGCTAAAACCTCCCTAATGACAGATGAAATCAGCAATCTTCAAGTGCATGGATCTGTGAAGCAGTCAGTCTTTGGTTGCACAACAGTCTCTCAGCCCCTGTGTCTGGGCAGATTTCCTCTTGTCTGGCTGGTTTGCTAAAATAAGGAGGCTGCCTGGTCTCTGATAAGTGACTTCTCTTGTGCACTGCCATCCTCAGCTATTTACTGAAGATAGGAATGGTGGGAGGGTGAGAAGACGACAAAATAATCTTATTTGACCCTCTAAGACTCAGATAAGAGGACAAGCCTCAGTACAAGGAAGCTGTATTCTTCACTTATTAATAAGTTATTTATCTGTTCTGGCACACGCCCTGGCGATAGCAAAGGATGTGAGGTAATCACAGAACCAGCATGTGAATGACAGCAATAAAGAGCCCCTGTTGCAGGATGGTAGCCACCATTACTGAAAAAGCAATTCTCTGTAACGACCAGCGAAGTCACACCTACTGCACAGCACAGTGCAAGCAACACATCAGTCCCACCTCTGTCACCTCAGCCAGCTCCCTGCCTCACACCCCAAAGCTGCCTGCACCACCACACCATGCTGCACTGAAAGACACCACACTGGACTGCACTTCATTAACTGAAAGCTGAGAACTTCACCGTTATACGGCAAAGAACATGCTACAGTCTCATCTAGCAGTGAATTAATTTAAAAGAGCAAAGCAAGATCGTTATCAAGAGGCTCGTAACTTTATTTCTTTTCTCTCTAAACCAATACTAAAAGATTTAGGTTCTGCTTTGTTTTATAAATCAAATTCAGTTTAAAACGCTCCAACTGTAAAATCATTACCAGCAAGTTTTTGCAATCTATGTAAAAACATTCGTGCAAAACTCATATTACTGCAGCGATATGTGAAGTCATAATTGAGTAACAGCACACAAGTGCCATATTCAAGTCACAAACAATTCCCAAAACATATAAAACTCATTGCAAAAGATTATTAATAGCACAGCTAACTTTCTACATCTCTGCATAGGATATGGCCAGAATTCTAAATGCAGCAAACGTTCTAGCAGGATTTTAACTCTGGAAAAGGTAACTGCTTTCCTTCTAGCTCTCAAAGAAGCCTTATGCCTTTCTAGGCACCCACAAATCCTAGAGATGCTGTCCTGGGCAAGGCCAGAAGACCCGTATACTTCGTGAACATGTTACTCCTTGTACATGCAACAGCCCCAGCAGAACAGCCACCCACTCCAGCAGTCTCTCCCAGCTCAGCTCACCTGTATTACTTCCTCTCAGCTTGCCAAGAAGAAATACTTGGAGGAGGAGTGAGGTACCTCTGAAACCACCATTCTGAACCATTCTCAGTGTACACTGAGTTGTACTGTTTGCCCTTTAGACAGCTAACGAAGCCCCATATTATAAGTAAGACACAATGTAGGAAGAGCTTAATCCATACTTGTGAGCTAAAGAGCTCTTGTACGTAAAGGTCATGGCTGTTTGAAAACACATGCAGCAATCACGCCTGGCAGTACCACCTACAGAGGAGCCCATGCTGGCTGGCCAGCCAAGCCTGGCTCAGACTGTCTGTCTGCATGAAGCCCAGTGGTGTTCATGGCTAACAAACAAACTGCACAACCACAACTGCAAAGCTTCCTACTTGATCTGGATATCCAATACACGTCTAGCAGGGCACAACTACTTTAAGCTCAAATGGGAACATACAACACAAAACCAGCACCTTGTGGCAAACAACTCCCTACTAATCTATCAAACCAGGTGCACAAAAAATGAAAAGCATATGGAGTCTCATCTTCATTAAAACTGCTACTGAGATAAGGAGCACCTTGCAAACTGCTCAGGACAGTCTCGGTGTCTGTGCCTGTAACCCTCAGCAAGCAATTTGTTCATCCCTCTCCTTATGGATGCTGCTCACAACACAACTCATTCTCATTGTCTGAGGCATTTATTGCTTGGCTGACTCGAATCTTCAGTTAGCACCTGCCATCTCTTTTCCCAGCCCCAGAGAATACCACACTGACATCTGGCAATCGCACTGAGAGCTGTTAAAAAGCCTGTATCTGTCATCTTCAGCAAAGGCTGTGCGAGCCACGGCGGAGCCTTAAGCAAGGTCTCCTCAAACAAAAGGAGACTGTTAGCATCACTGAAGTCTATGTTGTTAGCTGTGCTGGTACATCATTTTTTTTTTTTTTTAAATCAGGAAAAATACAGGTGAGTGTTCCCCAAAATACTAACACTGTGACTATTTCCACATCAACCAGCATTATCACAACCCAGTTGATGGATTAGACAGGGCCTAAGCGCACACACTTTGTGCTTGGCAAGGCACAAGAAGTGAAGGGTGATGAGATAATAGCTGAGATTTCCCAAAGGCACCACTGCCTGGCAGCTCACACTAACACCCAGGGATGGCACTGCCCTTGCTACTAGGAAGCCACGCTCAAGCTATCTACAAAAGGCTCAATTAGCCAGCAGGTGACAAAGAGCAGCTGGGACTGGGTTTTTCCCTTGTAGATGAGAGACCTCTTCAAGTGGCCTTCCCAGTTTCGGGTGAACGTGATTACAGACTTACAGGACAGTATCCAAAGCCTTTCTGCAGTTCTGCAGTTGCTACTGATGATCTCAGGTCTCTTTCCCTTCCAGCTGTCAGTGTTTGTTTCATGAACTCAGAAATGGTACTGCAATAAAACTAAACAACATCCCAAGAAAATTCCTCTTGAAGCAGCTTCTCAATCTTGTCTTTGTCACACTCCATTTTCCTTGTGTCAAGCTATGAGCAGAAGAAGCCCTAAGTACAAGAACAGCAAATCAATTTGCTGTAGCTTTGAAGGCTGCAGCCACATGGCTTGGGCCAGTCAGACACTCCTATACTTGCCATTGTATTCATCAAATTCCCAGCATTGCAGTGTAGAAAATTATTTCAGCTGTAATGATTCCTTTGGAATCTGAGTTATGCAGAACAGATGAAGCACGCAGGTGTGTGGAAGAAAATCACAGCAATTTTCAAGTTTGATCTCTGCACAAAGAGAGCAGCAATTTCTGGCTGCTGTATACTTTACATCTCACCACAAAAGAGGAGGACAAGCCCACAGTGCACGTGATGTGACAGCAGTGCAAAGGAGAGGCTCAGCCACAGGACTGAGAGAATGCCCTACAAGTACACCCAAGGGAGGGGAGCGGAGGAAACACTCACTCATAGCAGCCAAACGCTGTCTGGCTTGTGGGGCCGATACTGCTTCGTGCAGGCAATGTGGAGCTGTTACCTAACGTCATCGTGGTCAGGCACACTGCCCTCACTGAGGTATGTCCACGGCTCCCGTGATCATGATGAGACACATGGATTGTTCCAGGGCTGCAGGTGCAGGATCTGCTCAACAAGGGAATTTTCAACATTTTTAGGCTCTGAGTTATTTAAAGACCACACTTGCACTGAACTGAACCACTGGTTTTCGTTTCTCTGTGGTAGGAGAAGCAGATATTCAAAGGGACACTGTCTCCAAAGGGAGAGGAGAGGGGATATGGCACATTAGCACTTCTTAGGAAGGTCACAGAGCAGTAAGAATCCATGCTTTTCACATCTGACAACCCACAGACACCATACACACCTGATAGAGATTTCAAAACGCTACTGCAAATCTAACTTCCTGTGAAACACATGCGCCAGAAAACCACTGCCAATACTTCACTCTGCTCTTCCAAGCATGCTAAACACATCTCAGGAGATGTGGTAAATTTCTAGGCTTCACTTCCTGTTTTTTCTGGTTTCAGAAAATGTACTTACTAGACCTTATTCAGTCACAGCTACACGAAGAGCACTACATGCCATGAATGTATTACAACAAATCCTAATGGATTGGCCAAGTGAGCAAGGCACAATAGCTCCAATTCCATGCTTGCAGGTAGCCTCTTCTGGAAAGAAATAATGCATTCACTGATATATTTGGAACAGAGATTTCCTACTATTTAAAAACAGCAATATTCTGGGCTCGACTTTTTAACCTTCCAGAGCAGTTGAATAATTCACTATTTTCTTTTTTTTTTTTTTTCTGCTGAAAAACATAGAAATTGAACAATTAGACAGAGAGTAACCCAAGTAATTAAACCTTTCCCTAACAACAACAACAAATAACAGAAAAGGACTGAAATCTTAGCTTGTGACTTGAAGCATGTGGAACCAATTCATCCTTCTGCAGCTCCTGCCATTCTATCCCAGACTCTGGCTGCTCCTGACAATAGTCTCTGTGGCTGCACCATTCCCTCAAATCTCTTATGGAAGAAGAAAAGTGAAGGAGAGTTGAAGTAAAGCTACATCAGTTCCCTCATTTGGCATATTGCACAATCTTGCAAACAGCTGCATCACTGCAGCTGAGAATGGCAGCACAGAGAAAATTCCTTCCACTGCCGTTGCCTCTGAAGTTTTGACCCATCAAATAAAACCATGTCAGCCTACCACCAAGCATTACTTAGCACCCAGGGAACATGCTGTCTGCTCCCAGCTCATATGCAAATACCTGGGCAGAAACTGTATGGCCACCCTGAGCAGTGGAATGGAAAAAGTACGCCTGGCCAAGCCAGCCTGTTGCGGTGATCTCAGAGTGTAAATAACAGGACTTCCCAGACCGATGGGTTTTAATTAAAAGGCTTGGGCATTCCTCACTCAAATGCTCTTGTTTACTTTTGAGCCACCCACGACATAGACAAACTTCTATCTCTATGGCCAGCATGCCAAGCGAGGTCCCTTCACTGCAACATCTAGCAGAACAGCAATGGGCACCTACAATACACGTGTCTGACCTGGGCCTGAGAATAACAACTTTGCTGCTAAAATTAAAAAATAAATTCAATTCCTTATTCTTTAGCCAGTCATTTGTCACACAGTTGCAGGCTGAGGACGCTCACACATTTCCTCCTCTATTACTTTATCCACTACTTCATCAAATGCCTCCAATAAGACTTTTTGTATAATACATCAAGATATCACTGTTAGCTAGAACAGCAGCATTTTTCCTGTCTTCTCTTATCAGCTGGGATGAAGAGACAAGCAGAACACAGACCTGTTTGAGTGTAAGCTTGGCAGGTCCGCATCTGGCAACTTTCAGCCAAGCTTGTTACTTCTGACCACTGTTTTCCTTTGGAAGAACTACGGACAGAGTAATTGCTGGAGAAAGTTGAAAGTACGGTCTAGGTAGGATAAAAGTTTACCATTTCAGCATCTCTGCACATATCTCCTAACTAAACAGTCTTATTACCACACAAGCAAAGTCATACATCTGCAGTAACACACTGCTGCAAAGAACTAGATCATTTACTTCAATCGATTCCATAGACAAAAGAAGTTTGGGGATCAAGTTAAAAGACTGGAGCGATTGGAGAGCTACTCCAACAGCATTTGCTTTTGTGCATTTCCTTTTTCTAAATCAATGCTTTTGACTAGGAGTTTTTATCTTCCACGAACAGATCTTGCTTTCTTCTCATATTTTAACATCTTCCAAATGCAGCTCCCCAGGAAGTTTGGCTGATATCATCCTGCACATTTAGAAGTTGATCTTGGCTCTAACAATCTAGCTACCAACGTTTTTTTGGCTTTCTGCATGAGATGTATTAATATTCCCTTGAACACCATTATTCAACTGTATGTTTGTATATAATAATCCAAAGAATTTCAGCAAACTTCAGTGCTGTTCAGAGGCTGCCTGGTGGGCTGTTCAGATATCAAGAATTGCAACTGCTTTTGTCGACACTTGGGAAATGAAATATTTACTCAGCAGACTTTAACTATTGCCTTAGCAACTTTAACGAGTTAAAAACGATGCTGTTAAGCCAACTTCCATTGGGTTTATTCTATTTTCCCCAGCTTTGAGAAGATTTCTTCTTCTCGTGTCTGGTGAAACTGCTCTTTCCTGATTCAGATTGAATAAGATGGTCTTTAGGTTAAAACACTGTATACTATGGCTGTGCTTGCTGTGCCAGAACCGCTGTCTGCTCAGTAGCAATGGCCTTATTGTGGGGACATCCTCCCTCAGTCTGGACTCTGGTCACAGTTACCTTGGCCCATCTTGAAGTAGGGGCAGAGAGGCCACAGGCCACCTCCACTCCCCTCAGGATCCAGAAGCAAGGAACAATCCTGGAATGGTTTCAGAAGTCTGAGACCTACAGAAGCACGGTGCTGTGATGTCTCTTCTTGCACACAACAGCTCCAAACAGTCTCCAAGGGCACAGGAGACCTCAAAAGGTTTCCTGATACCTTTTGAAAACTACCCGGTTCTTTCTAAGTACCCAGAAAGTCCTGCAATAAAATAAGCCAGCAGTAGCATGAACACAGATCAAACATGCTTCAAAGCACTGTCAGTGGGGTGTACTGAAAAGTGCCACATGTAGCAATTTCGCCAAGCTGGCTTCATGTCAAATGTAGCCCTTGTAGTCACATGGACTGTGCACACAGAGACACACACCCTTGCACTTGCTCTAGAATCACAGAATCACCAAGGTTGGAAAAGACCTACAAGATCATCCAGTCCAACCATCCACCCATCACCAACTATTCTCACTTAACCATATCCCTCAACACAACATCCAAACGTTCCTTGAACACCTCCAGGCTCAGTGGCTCCACCACCTCCCTGGGCAGCCCATTCCAGTGCCTGACCACCCTTGCAGAGAAGTAGTATTTCCTAACGTCCAACCTGAATCTCCCACAGCCTGAACCACGGCACAATCCCGCACGTAACACCCGGAGTACAAAAGGTACTGGCAAAAGTGCAAGCACAAAAAAGAATGAAAGAAGGAACAGAAGGAAGAGCAGTATTCAAACTAGACCAGTTGAAGGCAGAAGCTGAAGATACGTCGTAACTTCTTGTTAAAAGCACATCAATTCAGACTGGATTTTGAAAATGGAGTCCCTATTAACATTAGTGATGGTCATACATGAAAAACAGCTGTGAAACTGCCTTATTACTATGTAAAGTGCACAAGTAACAAACTATTTTTCTCCTCCACTATATTTTCAAAATACCTACATAGAGCATTCCTCGCATATTTGAAAGTCAGGAACTCAATGCAGAAAATGCATTACCTTCTCAGAGCTGTAATTATGCAAAATAAAGGAATGTACGTAGGCTCACAGGCATGAAACATGCTTTTTAATTCCTAATTTCAATCTATACTAGATGCTACAGCCAACACAAGCTTTCAAATCACCCAGAAGAATTTAAAGGGAATGAATTGGTAACATGGAGTCAGTAATGATCAGATTCCTGGACAAGCTCCTCATCTTGCATGAGGCTGCTGAATTTTAAGGCTTGT
This sequence comes from Lagopus leucura, assembly GCF_019238085.1. Classification (NCBI taxonomy): domain Eukaryota; kingdom Metazoa; phylum Chordata; class Aves; order Galliformes; family Phasianidae; genus Lagopus; species Lagopus leucura. Next base: position 11,473,932 of record NW_024962334.1, read on the forward strand.
GTTAAGATCCTTCTCACAGAAGAAAACCTGTGACATTATCTTCTGTTTCCTTGGTACAATTATCCTGGCATGCTGATGCCATCTATTAGAATAATTTCATGCACACAATCAAATTATTTATGCTAATTTTGGGGCTTGCAAACAGCCGTTAGCATTACTATAAATGAAGAAATAAAAATGTTTGCTTCTTGTTCTCTCTCGTATCATTTATTTCTTGGCAAAGGGGATTGAGGAAGAAGGAGAAAAGAGATGCAGTAGTGCTCCTTCTTCATAACTAGAACCATTCAGAAGCCTCTAGGTATACTCTATGAAGCACGTCATATGTCTATCTGAAAACAACTTACCTTTGTCCTCTGTCTGAATAATGGCTCTCCTTCATAAGAAGCCTGCAGTACCACCATCCCCACTAACATTAATCCAGCAATGTTTACAGTTTCATCACAGAGAATTCTGATCAAACAACACCAGAAGAACTGCATGCTAATAAAAGCAGATTCATAGATATAGTGAAAATAATCTTTGAGAAAAGATGAATTTTAGATGAATGTTGAGGAGATGACCTAAAACTAGCTTGTCTTGGTCATTTCTACATATTGCAGCACACACATTTTGTTTTCTTTGAAAACTGTTTGAGAAGAATACATTACCAAGATAATGCATCAGAAAAGTTTAACCTGCCCAAAGTTCCTTGGATAGCTGAAGTAATTTCTACTGATGTTATTTATAAGCAAGCTGGAATGCAGAAAAATGCAAAAGGGTAAAGTTGGGAGAGGGCTCATGGGAGCTTGTCAAATCAGCACAGAAAACCACTAGGTGAAATTCTAATGATATTGATCAGCATTCAGAAAATATTATTTCATATAAGATACGTTAAATATTACACTATTACATACACTTATATACATTAAAATACATTTACATATGTTACATTAAAGAATGTAAAGTATGTCAAGCACACACTCCACACTTTCCATGCACACCAAAATTGAAACTTCAGCACAAATACATGCGCTTGTGAGAGTAACAAGTAGGAAGTGTAGTGAAGACACATCAGGATGGACAGCAGAGAGGACTATGTCCTTCTAGTCCATAAAAGGTATTGTGCTCTCTACAGTGGCAAAGAGAAAAAGATAAGCGGGCTTCTAGTTAGTCAGCAAAGCACAAGGCTACAGTTCCAGGACCGCAGGGTCACTGGCAATGGAGACGTGCATTCAAAAGAGCATCGTTTTTATCTCCTGGAAAGACGCTCCAGATCCTCATGATGGATTGGGAACAACCCAAGAGAAGAGAACACAGCAGACAGCTGCTGACTCTCCTACAGAGCCGAACTCACAGTGAGGGACAACTACAGTACAAATGCTCAGCGTTTCCCCAGTTCCTGCTGCAGGTGATACCTCACCACTCCTGGCCCAGGCGCTCACCCCGACCCCGGCCTCGCAGGCGGCCCTTGGCCTCCTCTCCCAAAACTTACCACAGCTAACGGACCGCTGACGTGCAGCACCCGATGCCTTCACGCTGCTGTGCCAAAATTACGATTAACAACAAAGAGTTGCCACCGCTCAACATCGCCACTGGCTTCGATGTCCCAGCAGCGCAGCGCGGCACTGCACACAAGCAGCGTTCCCCCAGGCTGACACACGTCTGTCTCCACCAGCGAACGAAAAGCGGAGGCTGCTTCTGACGGGAGTTCGCACTCGGCGTCCTGAGAGAAACCCGGCTCCCTCCTCCTCCCGCCAGCTGCGAGAGCTCCAGAGCAAAAACCGCCGTTACCCGCCGCCCCGGAGGCGCCCCGGGACGGGCCGAGGGTCCCGAGGCCACCCGCCCCTGACCGGCTTCGTACCATCTGGGCCACCTTCAGCATGCCGGCACACGAGCGGAAATAGGCGCCGTCCAGCAGCTCCGCGTCCGAGCCCGCCGACGAGGAGGCGGCGGCCGACGGCGGCGCGGCGGGCCCCGCGCTGCTCACCCCGGTGCGGATCACTCGCGCCCCGTGAGACATGGCTCCGTCCTGCCGCTCTGCTGCTCTGCCGCGGCCCGGAGCGGGAGAAGGGGTACGGGACGGGACGGGGCGGGGCAAGAGGGAGGGGAAGGCAAGGAGGACGGGCGGCGGCCAGCGGCTGCGGAGGGGCCGGGCGGAGCGGAGCGGCGTACTTCCCCGCCGGCCGGGCGGTGCCCCGGGGCAGCGGGCGGGGCGGGGCCCGGGGTGGCGGGAAAGCGGAGGCAGAAGTTTGTCGGCAGTGTTCTTCGGCCGAGACGGCTCGGAGCTGGGGGGCGGCTCGCGGCGTCGCCTCGCGCAGCGCGTGTTTGCACAGATAGGAGAGCGCGTCTTCCGATCCGCCGCGGCCCAAAGGCAAAAGGTTGTCTGCAGTGGGCAGCAGCAGAGGGGTTCTAGCGGTGCCGGAACGGCTCCGCAGCTGGAATTCAGTCATGCAGAGATACAGTTCGGCAAAGGAAGCTCTACGTTTCCTCAAGGTTAAAAATAAGCGGTTGTGCTTTCTGACAGGAGGGTAAAAACGGCCCCTGAGCTTAGCATCTGTTGCTCCTATAGAAACATCATCCTCTCATGTTTTGTTCTGCAGTTGGAACACGTTTTGTTCACATTTAATATTGAATATTGCCCTGAACAACGAAGGCTGCCGTAGAAGTGTAGACAGGTGAGATCAGATGACGTCCAGCATAAGGAATTGACGTGAGTGAGATGGGGTAGGTGAGTGGAAGCAACCATAGAATTGTAAGTCCTTGGAGTTGGAATGGGCCTTCAAAGATCACCTAGTCCAGCTCCCCTGCCTGAACAGGGACACCACAGCTAGATCAGGGTGCCCGGGGCAGGATCCAGCCTGGCCTTCAAAGTCTCCAGGAATGGTTCATCCACCACGTCACTGGGCAACCCGTTCCAGTGCCTCACCACCCTCACCAAAAAAGATGTTTTCCTTACATCTAACCTAAATCTCCCCTCTTTGAGCTTAAAGCCACTTCCCCTTGTTCTATTACCACAGACCCTGTCCCCTTCTTTCCTGAAGCTTCTGATGGGTTGACCTTACCGATAGAAATGTTTTGGTTGGAAAAGATCCCTAAGAACATCTAGGGCAACAGTCCACCTAGCAAAAGACCAAGCACTGCACTTTGTTTTCAGTGAGGAAACCTACTATCTGCAATAAAAGGCAGTACCTCTCCCATCAAATTTTAACTCCTATTATTAGGTATCAAATGTACAACACTGCCAAATCACACAGAAGTAAAATGCTAGCCGCTGACATTTTAAAGCTGGTTTTCTTGTAAGCCTTATGGAGGAAGGTCCTAGTTATCTCTGTACTTCCCATTAAGAAATATGTTTTTCTTTCCCGCTGACTCAGCTGCTGTAGTTCTTAATTTCTCATGAATTTCTCATTTCTACCCAGTGCAATAGAAATGCTTTTACATTAATGCACGTAGAATGGTTGTATTTTCCACTCAAGAACACAGCCATCTTCTGTAAACCACTGGCACAAACCCAAGTCTAAAACACTTCTGAATTTCAAGTTTTGATTATAATTCTTCTGCTGTTTACTTGTATGATGGTAAATGATACAATGTAAAATACATGGTAAATGTACGATGATGATGACACACCAACAACTCTTTAATTAATGAAATTTGATGGCCAAAAGTTAACAGCAAATATCCTTGCTCTCTAGCACCTCACATGTCTATGTGAGTGCCTCAGATCTTTTAGAGATACCGTTTGTGTGGAACACATTATTTACAATGACAAATAATTTTATTTTGCAAGTTCTCTGATGGTTTTTTTTTTTCTCAATTCTTCTCAGTATCTCTGTGTTAAGAATTTTGCTAATGATTTCATCGGTTCCCAGATGTACTTTCAAAAAAAGCTTCTTCCTATCTTATGAACACAAAGAAATGTCTACAGCCAAAAATCTTCCAAATACTGCTTTATGATAAACTACTGCTACGTTATCTTCTTTATCAATATGAGAACATACGAAAACATGGATCATAGTTGGCAAGTCAGTATTTAAGACTAATGCACCTGGAACAATCAGATAACCTTTTGGAAGCTTTTACCTTTCATTAGGCCTGAAATAGAAGCAGCAACCTTCAGAAGTAATTCTCAGCCTTACTGATCCCTCCAACTTTAACTAGATATTCAGATTGCTTGAAAAACAGTTGGTAGCTGCAGAAGAGATGAGAAATAAGATGAGAAATAGCATACAAAGTAAGATGGCTATCCTTCTTAAGAACAAAGCAGATTAAGTTATGATTTGTGAAACAAAGAAAGCCAAAGATAAAACAAATTCCCACCTAGTACTTTCAAAAATCCAGCAGAATTACAAATTTAATTCCCAGACTTGTCTTTGGGAGACATTCTGCACATCTTCCCTTGAGAATTAGGGCTGAAGATGCTGAGAGGACGTATTTTGCCAAAAGCATTCCCTAACCTACAACTGTATGTTTTTGTCTTTCATTCTTGGGTTTACTCTAACACGTAGTGGCTGTTTTCTAACACACAATTTACACAGTAGTTTTAGGTATAATGGATAAAATGTATTACTCTCTCTAAGCTCATCTCTGTCTTTGTACCTCTATCCACAAGTGTTGTTTGGGCTATGATGTTAGACCAGCCCATCACAGTTATCATGAAACATTTATGCAAACACAGCCATGTTCTTTGAACTTAGATATGTACATCAAATATCATTCAAGAAAGAATTTTTCTTACTTCTCAAGCATTTTCACAGATGGAAAATCACTCATGAGATTTTAATTTTGGCTGTTCCTTGTCACATTTACTCAGTTGACATTTGTATCATTTTTCGGCCTTTGATTCTTTTCCAGCAATGGAAAAGAGCATATGGAACTTTAATGACACATTTTGTCTGTGTAGATAAAATGCATAGTTGGTAGCCCTTCTTCATTCTCAGAACTGGATGATATTAGTAAGCAGGAGACAGCTTGACCTTTGTTATGCAGGCCAGATGCAATTTGCAGACAAATATAGGTATTTAAATAATATCTTGGCTTCCCTTGTATTGAAATTCTGTGACTCTGACAGATAATCAAGAACAAAACCAGGAGATTGGGAACAGAATTAGCTGGCTGCTGATAAATCTTCCTAGCTGCAGGGTGTGCACATAAGGAAGCACACCCCATTTATTCACAGGGAAAAACAAAGAAGATTTTCAAGCAGTGAGATTTCTCTACTACCAAATATATAGTGCAACAAAGTTTTTGAAGACTGGAAAAGCCCAAATCCCCTTAGTGCAAGAATAAGGGGTTTACCAGCAGTCTTTTTTACTAGCAGAAAACTTTAAATAATCACAAAATAATCACAGTCTTGCTCTTTACATAATTCCTGGAAGAGATTCCTTAGGTAATTTGTATTTGAAAGTCATTTGCAAAGGTATTTGTCTTGGAAGTCATAACCTTCCATCACACTTCTGCATAACTCAAAGATATTTAAATATGAGTCAAATTAAAAACTTGATTTGTTAAACTAACAACTCACAAATGAGGCTAGTAAAAATGGAATGAGTGAGGAAATCCTTTGTTTCTACTACTAGGGTCTTGACATTTCTTCTATGGATTTAATCTTCATGTCATTTGATAGCATTTTGAGGCCTACATTTTCAGTACTACAAACTAACAAACTAGCCTCAGTCCTCAGAGAAGCAAGAATTATTACCTTTAGTACATATTTTATGATATTTTCTGTATGTTAAACATTGAGCATTAAAGGTCTGTTGTCTAGAATTGTGCCTTGGAATCTGCTAGATTTGAGAAACCTGTTAAGATAATGTGCTTCATACATACAACTTCTTCAGCAAGCTGTAAGTCTATGTTGTTAATAGGCTTCAAAACCAAACTCATGATTAAAATAGGCTACTGGAATATGTAAACTGACACAACCATCACAATTCTTAATAGCACATATCTGCCTCTGAAAAACAGACAAAATAAGCAAACTGCTGCTCCCTGCTTACAAAACATTCAAAACTGGCTCAATTATTTATTTCTCTTTAAAGCTTTTTGGTATTTTTCTTTTTCACCAGGTCACTTTGTATACATATAATATCAATCTTACTTTTGATTTGTAGCATTCGTTATCAAAAGTACACAGGTGACATTTAAAAAGTTAAATTTACAAAACTGGCACATAATCTGAGTGAAGTTTATTAAAGGTTTAGTTATAACATCTATACAATGTCTAGAAAAATACCGTGTTAATTTTAAAAGAAGCAGTATGAAATTTTATTATACAGTACAAAGTCAGTGTTAGATGTCACTAAATATGATATTATATTATAAATATTCATTTTAATCTAAGTTTAAATATATTTCTTCAATTACAACAGAAATGTTCCAGAAGATCTAATTCTTGTTCCAAGCTTCCATCAAGAAGAGTATAATCCTCAAGACGTTTTATTCTACAGAATTCATTTTAACACAATTTTTACTGCAAAGTTCTTGATCGCCACGATATAAAGCTAAAATATGTATTTCCAGCATAGCAGGAGGTAACCACAAAGGCAAAGAACTGTGGAGAGAAGAGTAAAAATGAATGTCAGAAAAATATTTGAGAGCGTTCTCATTCATTTGAAAAATTAATGATGGTATTTGGATAAAAGCAGCAGAATTGCTAAAATAGTGGTCTCTGGCCTTCTTGTACTTGGGTTGCCATTGCAGTCAACCTCGTTTAAATAAACTTTGTGTAGGAATATGGGCCTAGAAGCAGCTAAAATATAGACTATTTCAACACTTATCTCCACATCATATTGCCTCAGAAGGGATCCTACAGACTGGATGCCCACCAACCCTATACTTGCAGCTTTTAACTTCAGTTGTTTGTAAAGACCAAGCAACACTGTGAGCTCAAACTAATGCCCCCACATTGCAGCTGCTGCTGCATTCCAGGAGCTGCCTGAAGGCCACCTGTGCCTCAGTGTGGCACACTGCGCATCCAGAGAGGTCATTTAGAGCAAACCTAAATTCAAAATTCAGGCCCAGGCATATTCTCAAATGATAGTAATTCCAGTAGTCCTCTATTAATGAATTTATTTCTCAGTGCAGAGAGTGGCAGCAACCTCATTAAGATATCACTACGTTATCAGAAAGTGACTGCAGAAGAAGTCTTCTATAGCAGGCTAGATTTATTTTATATTTGAAGATTTTTAGGAACTACAGAATATCAGTGGTGTTTGAATTCCTTACTGCATATGCAGCCAGAAGCAAAAGAACAGCTGTGAACTATTTCAGTTATACTGATAAAGTCCAATTCAATGCCAGTGGTTAAGTTCCTGCTAATCACTGCATGTTGTTCAAAATAGCTTATGATAAGACCAGAATGTTTTGTGCTGGTAACTGAACGAAATAAAGCTGACATTGCAAACAGGGCAAACACTACTTTTCTTGGAGTTTGGCAGTGGTAGGGACAAGAGGGAACAAAAACAAGTTACAGTAAGGGAAATTTCAATTAGATATTAGCAAAGAAAAAAAAAATCACTGTGAGAGAAATCAAATATGGCAATGTGGCCTTGAGGCATTTTGGAAAATCCATCCTCAGAAATGCTCAAAACTCAAACAGACAAGGCCCTGAGCAACCTGGTGCAAGCTAACCCTGTGCTGGGGGAGGAGAGGTTGGACCAGATGATCTCCAGAGGTCCCTTCCAGCCTAAATATATTTTATGATTCTAGTAACACTTCTCGCTTCTCTCACTGGCCCAGGTAGGCACTGCAGTTCTGAGAGCAAGGCACTACCAGGCATATACACAAGGCAGTAAACTGAGCCTTCCAAAGATTTTGGGTGAGCCTTATCTCATGTAAATTCAATCCGTGGCACAAAAATTTGTAGATGATGATATAAAACCTGGTAACAATAGAAAATTCTAACATTCTCCTTACCAAAAGAATGTTATTTCTTAGAAACTAAAACCTCCATCCAAAATCTTCCCAGTAGAGAAAAGATATCGGAGATGGATGATTTGCTAAACTCTCACAAACATATGTCCATGAAACACTTAATGTGTACAGAGAGCACTATTAAACTACATTTAATAGTTTATTTAGACAGTGCATTAGATGAACATTATTAGGGGGTATTAGAAGAGATTCCAAATATCCCATGAGCATTGGTGCATTTTGCATAAAGCATGAGTCAGCATGGAAGATTATCGAGCAGCAAGTGAGCTCCTGTCAACACCACTGGCTGAGAAGCAGATCAATAATTACAAACTGCCAAGAGGTGAAGATCCTGAACACCACTGAAGTGACAGGGACATAGTTACATCATTCCCAAGATAAAAACAGAGCAGGTGTTCAGGTCTCTGTGTTCATCTCTGTGTAAAATAAGCTTCAGGCAGAAGATAGAATTTGTGAATAGTCCAGAAAGGACAACTGCAGATGCATTAACCATCAGCAAAGTAGCTGTAATTCAGAGTTACTCCAATACAATTGAATTTGACTGCTGTTACCAAAATGAGCAAAGTTCTTCTGCAACTCCTTTAACTTAGCTAGAGAATACCTTCACCTAATCTGGTCCTTATAAAATTAAAAAAAAAATGTTTTTTTTTACCCACTTTGAATGCCTTGGACTTCCAAATCTAAGTAGAAAGTCAGTAATGTCAAAAACAGTTGGAAGTTACATGATTTTTCAAGTGTTGCCCAAGATTATCAAAAGGTGAGCTTGGAAGTCACTGTAGAAATGGTGGCACCATTTCAAGGCCTTCCCACAGTGCTCTGTGCATGGCTCAGCCAACAGAAATTAAATGCACTTTAACCACATCAGTGCAAAGTCAGCTGGGTTAGTTTAAGCTGCTTTGGAAATTGTGTACTGAAGTAACTGAAGTGCACTGAGTGCACTGAAGTAACTTTGTGTTCACCCAATTTGTTCACTCTGAGGTAGAGGCCGTAACTTCTGCTAGAAAGCTAGTAATGAATGGAGGCAGGGAGGGGGAAAACAGTCTGATCTTAAAACCATTACAGCTTTTGCAGCTGTGACTGTCATCTCCTGGTTGAATTCCTAGTTGCCTTCAAAACCTACAAACTAAATTACAGTTATCAGTAGATTTTGTGTGAGTCTCTACTGCAATCTGCAGCTTTTTGAAATCCAGAATGTGTGCATTTCAACCCTCACATCCAGGCAGGCGCTGTTTGGTATCACTTTGTTAAACATACAACTGTGACTGAAACAAAAAATGAACTCACTGAAGAAGCTGCCCAACTGTTGTAATTGTGACTGTCCAGTTCTTTGGTGACTGAAGATGCATCTACAATGGCGGCAATGAGGTACAAAATGAAGGCACTCCCATTAAAACACAGACCCTGTTGAAAAAGAAAATCAAATTAGCAATTCATATGCAAAAACAGTTGTTACCATTTTCTGTTCCAACATTACAAAAATCTCCTCTGAAACACAATGTGCGCATCCAATGTACGCACAAAATGTGATTCTCGATGATTTTACCCTCTTTTAACTTCCTCTCTGTAAGATTAGAATTTAATTGCTTATTCTTAATATTCATGAACGTTAGAGCACATTTTGGACCAATTGCTCGTTCCATCAAACTAAATACTGAAAAGTTTAATTTAAAGCCAGGTACTCTGATTTTCCAAAATTGAAAACAGGTACACAGATTGCTTATCGCAAGCTAAATATTAGGCAGAAAGAATATGAGACTACATGAAAGACAAACAAACAAACAAAACCCAACCCCCCATCTGCAATATTTATGGAACTTCCACAACTTTGTCTTCACTTTTGAAGGAAATAAAGTGGGTACAATTTTTTTGGTGAGTATTCTTTCACCATTCAGTAATTTTCCCTTCTGCCTGTTTCTGAGAGAAGAAAAAGCAAACAAACCACAACATAAAACGAAGGAGGAGAACACTCTGAAAGGACTACCTGGGTCATTGAAAGACCCATCTGTGGCAGACACTGCATTTTTTCTTCCCAGGAAAAGAGTGAATGTCTCAGGGAATCTATGCTCATTACTATGAATGAAGCAAAGCAGATGACCTTCATCTTACATAAAACTACAGAGAATAATCAAGGACAGTTTATTCTGGTTTTGCATGTCAGAGACAACAGGAGGGCGAACATCTGAGAAAAGGCAAACAAAAAGGTATGCGTTTATTTTTCTTTAAGTAAGTAACTTGAATACTTTGACATTAATTACTCATTGCTTATTGGAATTAGTAACTGAATTTAGACAAAGCCCTAGTGTTGTACATGGTCCCCTCCGTTCAGCTTCTGGCTCTATGTTTGCACCTCACAGCATCACACACATATCATAAGCCTTAACTCTTTTGTCCCAGTTGTCTCTAAATGATGCAGAGTGGTGCAGCTCCAACTTATTCATTTCCATGGTGTGACCCAGTAGATGCTGGGGATGTACCTCAATTGTTCATGACTGAATTCACCAATCATGAACTCTGTCACGATCTAAAAAAAAGGAGAGAAATTCAGAAGGCACCCGTGTCTGTCTCACCAACTCCCTCAGTGCACCAAAACACAGGTCAGCACATTGGAGTGATTGGTGTGGGAGCTCCTCACCTCCTTCTCCTTTGCTTCAGAAAGACCTCAATTCCGACTCGGTGGAGCCTGGCTCACTGCCCCACATTCTAATGACAGACAGGGTTCAAACCTTCCTGAAGGGAAGCCATTCCCCAGAAACTTGCTTTCTCAGCTACGAGCCCTTCCAGAGAGCAGCATGCTGTGCTGTCATCTGTTATCCACTCAGTTTATGAGAGGTCTGACCAAATTCATGCAAGCTGCAGAGAATTCACATTCTCCTGTGGTTTTAAGTCCTTGCAGCTTCAGGACATTTGGAAAAGACCCACCTACCTGCATTTCTGCAGAGAACACAGGGCAGTGCCTCAGCACTCAGCTGAAGCCCAGCACAGGGGACTTGAGGTTTTATTCACACACTTGTGAGTGGCTTTTATCTCGCCTGTAGCAGCTCATCTAATAAAATATAGTATCTCCTTGTACAAATCACCTCTTCTATCTAGGTATTACAGTAATAAAATATCAAACAGTCAATTTTAGGATAGGGTGCCAAAAAGTGGAAAGCACAACTTCTGCAGTGCACTGATTTTCCAACTTCAAACTTGATTGCCTAGAATATTTGTTGTTGTTATTTTTAAATTTCCCGTTCCAAAAAGACTCAATTACCTTGGAAAGCTACAAATCCCTGCAATATCTTGTCATGTAGAAAAAAAAGCACATAATTTTTTAGAAGTGCTGCTTTGGGAAATAACACTGCTAGGGAAGATGGAATGCAATGCAAGCTGATTGGGCCGTTTACTGCCAATATATTACTCAAACCAAATGGTTCATGCTAAATTACCATCTGCTTCTTAAATTCAGATCTACCCAATTTTAAAAGCTTCCATTGATTGTTTTAGCAAAGAACTGGCCCTGTTAAGCAGAGTCACTTCTGAAGCACATCCTTTGGGTTAATTTGCAGTAAAGTAACTGCATCTTAAGCAATTTGGTAACGTGCTTAACCTGCAAAAACCCGGTTTGTGGCAGGGAAGTCCAGATGTAACTTTGGATACTGCATACAACAGGCACAGTTTTAGCTAACTGTTGCCTAAGGAGGAAGAACAATAATTAGCAAAGACCAATACTTTGGGGAATGGGGAGAAGGTGGCTGTAAACTCTCTGAAAAGGTGTGACATTCAAGAGGTGTGTGTCACGCCCTCCTGCATGGGAACTGCTGAGTCACAGCCTGAACCTCTGATTGATCACCTGAGGTGAGCACTGAGTCAGCCAGAGGAGCACAGCAATTTACCTGTGCTGCAGGAAGGGGTGGAGCCAGGCTGCATCCCTCCTAGACCTATTTAAGAGCTGGCTACCAGTGGGGAAGGATCTCTTCTGGAGATTGCCTCTGCTGGTGTTTTGTAGGTGAGCCCAGCATAAGGGTAAGCTTTCCATTTATTCTCTTTTGTTATCATTGTCCACTTTGCCTAACTCTCTTGATTATATTGTGATTGTAACATCTTGATATCTATTGATTATACACCTCCTCAATGAAAACATTAAAAACATCTTTCTGAACACGTTGGCCAGCCAGGAGTGGCAGAGGTTCAATTCACAGGCTGCTCCCAATAGCTCTTTCAATACCTCAGGGCAAAAGAAGCTGAAATCCAAGCGTCTTTAGTTTGTTTTGCATTTTCTCTTCAAATTATCTTGTACCACAGAGGGAGAGTACCTTTTGGACCTACAGTACTTTTTGGACCTACATTTGGGTGATCTTATCTACCATACATTTGGAACTCAGAGCAAGAAATATACTCAGTTTCAAGCAGAAATTAATCAAGAACTGCAGCTTGTCTGCCACACAGATCAGGGGCAACTCATTTACTTGCAGCTGTTGCCTGGTAATAGTGTTGAACTGATAAAAGAAGGGTAATAACTAAAATTGTAACAAAATGGATACAAAGATGTTTTTCCTTTTGAATGTACTTTACTTACACTTAATGGAATCGGGAAGAAAAAAAAAACAACGCACACTTCTAACCATACCCAGACACATTACTGCTGTAATTGAAATAATCCAACATTTCTATAGCGTTGTTATAGCCTTCAAGGTAATTGCTGGTCGTGAAACTTGAAAACAGAGAAGCTATCTGAGCATAATCCTTGTTGCTGTTATTAGTAATTGCTATAGCTAGCTATTTATTACAGCAACAAAAGGGAAGGTGAAAAGTGTACTCAATTTTAGTCACATACACTGTTTGCAGCATAGAAGTCAAATATATTTTATCATAAAAACAGCAGAATTCTCACTAATAGCCCTTATCTAGTAGAAAAAGAGAGAAAAGCAGTATTTCACTGTATCAAACAAATGCAAAACCAAATTTATGTTATTTGCTGTATGGGTTACAAATAGCCAGTTGGCTTATGTGACAATGACATTTAGAATCTATTCTCTTGAAAATCAGCATGTTATGAAAATCACACAAATATATAACACTCATTTGTGTAACTAGCAGGATTTCTTTAAATAACAAAACTTAGACCTGAATTTCAAATACCTGTGAATTTTTTCTCCAATTACATTAGTTGTTCACCTAATTTTCATATAGTCTTGAGCTAAAAGCAAAGGGTTATGTGGCAGGTATTTTACATACATATAACACTAATAATTTACAGCACCATTTTCACTCTAGCTGTATATGGCTAGTGAGACTGCTGCTTCCTCTCTAAGCAACATTTTATTTTCACTTAGCAGAGGAAGACTTAAGATCCGTGCTTTAAGAAGCTTTAAGATCCGTGGTACCATTTCCAACTCATGGTGTTGATTCCTGTAGGGATTCCCACTGTTTAAGCCATACAACTGAGTCTGTTAGCTCAAACGCAGTGACAGATTCATTCTTTGTGGGATGTAATCACTAAAGGGTGAAAAATGGGCCACTGTGCATAAATATGAGTCACACACATTATTAAAAATCAAGTCACTAAATCGATCGATGAACAGAACAGTGAAACATCACAAGAAAAGTACTTTAAAAGGGTAGTACTGTCTGAGTAGAATGAAGGTTAAACACTGCAGGGATGCAGAGACAGAAATTAGGGGAAACAACTGCAAAAAGCACCAGTACGATTGGGTAACTGCAGCTGTAGGATATGTAGGATAATATGCAGTATTTTATTCTCTTCACAACCCAGCAAATCCAAAACAACAATGAGCAGATGTATTTACCACTGTGGTCCATGGCACCTGGGGGATCCTGGTGTAGGTCATGGTCATGTAGATGATCAGAAAGAAGACAGTGAGGACCCAGTAAAACACAGCTACAAACATCACCCAGCCAAAGGCTGGATATAGGAAGTATTCTGTTCCAGCGATCAGAGTCCACACCAGCAGCCCTAATATCTGCAAAATTATGGAGAAGAAAGAAATCAGTTACACAGTCTTAGACTTCTTATATTTGTGCTAGGTCAAAGAACACCACCACTGCCAACCACATAGTCATCTCATGAGCCGAGCTGGGGTGCTGTACTGATCTAACTACATACAACAGTAATCTAACAAAAAGGAAGAACAAATAAAACTGGTTTTGCTGCACCAGGAGGTTGCAAAAAGAAGGGCAGAAACGATGCATCTCAGTTTTGACTTAGCCCACCTTTCTCTATTATGAGACCATACCTGTGGTGGTTTTACAGCTAGATCTCAAAAGTATTGCTCATTTTAAATAATATTTAAAAAACAGAGAAAACATCATAGATAACTGTGTTTGAATTCTAGCCTGCTAGCTTACATGCATTACTCTGCAGTCAGCAAGAAGCCTATGAAGGACTGCTGGGACCTTCAGGTCCCACCTGCTACAATCATGGGTAACCAAGCACTTGGGGTCTAGGTCAAAATGGTCCATAAAACAGAAACTGTGTGGAGTGTCAAGCACTACAGATGTAAAACAAGTCTCAGAACCTTATAATAGAGGGAGCAGTACAGTATCAACAGCCACCTGTAATGCTCTGCTGGACCAGGTTGGGTATATTATTGTATGCCACAGTTCTTGAAGCATTTCCAAAGTGATCGGCCATAAGAAGCAGAAATCCTAATCCATCAGTACAGGGAAAAGAACCTTTCCTCTTGATCCTGAACCTGGCAATCTGTTCACGTCTGACTCAAACAAAATACATCAGCCGGGGATTTTAACATGCAATCTTCTGCTTCCTCTAGGGTTAGCTGATCTCCAGTGCATTAAGGGAGATGCAAACAAATCAGAAGCCAAATGGATGACAAAGAGATTTGCCAAGGGGAGAAAAGCTGTGTGTTTTACAAGGTCTCCAGAGATTATGAAATATTAAATAATTTTTTATTTTAAACCTTTCATATATTTATATATTTAAAAGCATTTTACTGCAATCTGTCTTGGGAACTAAAATCCTTTTGTTTGAAATAAGGCTCACCTCTTTTCGCTATCTGGACTACGGTGAAATTGCCTAGCAGAGATAAGTGAGAGGAAGACAAAATTGAAGAAAACAGCACTTATTAAACAGACAACATCCAGAGCAAAACAGACTAGGAAACCTTCCATGTCAATATCTTGTCTCTGGCAGTGGTTAGTGACAGATGCCTGAAAAAGTACATAAGAATAGATGACACGGCAGTAGCATTTCCGTGGTCTGTCTCCCAGGCTTTCAGGAACCTGTTGTGGAGAGCCTTCCTGAGCCAAAGTGATATCCTTGTAGCCCTTGGGAGGGCAGTTCTGCCATAGCTCCATCTGCATCAGCGCTGGCCCCATTCCCACGTAACTTGTTGGCCATGGTACCATTTACTCTGCAATTGCAGAATTCTGCATGTATTCATAACGATACATTTCTAAACATTACATACGAGATAAAACTATCCCGTTAAACAAGAGTTTACTACAACCTGTCCTGCTAACTTTTAGCAGCTGACACCTATTTACTTTGTCTTCAGTTCATCTTCCAAACTGCCAGACAAACAAAAATCAGCCTTCAGTTTGTTGTCTTGGGCATTCACAGTATATTCCCACATAATATTCCTATTTTCATCCACTTCTACACCATGTACTCCTAAAAGAACCACAAAACTGTACAATCTTTTTGTCTTTTTTATAGAAAAAAAACCCACAAAATGGTATTTTAAGAATTTTAATTTCTTTCACCATTTTTTTCCAGCTTAGCAATATCTGGAGCACAAATTTTATGGGGAGTGACTGAGAGAACTGGGATTGTTCAGTCTGGAGAAGAGGAGGCTCAGGGGAGACCTGATAGATTTGATGCACTACAGCTGGCTTGGGCTGGGCTAACAATTCCCAGTTCATTCCAGATACCAGGTGAGGGCAGCATTGCCTCACAAGAACAGTTCTGCTGGCATTAACAGGATAGTCTAAAATACAAAGTTACCGGCTCAGCAATGCTTCTGACAGTTCACTCTAATTCTAGTTCCATTCCAACCACATTTCACTAATAGCAGCAATTCGGTTAATAATGCCTTAAATTACACAAACTATACATGATTAGATTAAAAACCAACTCAATTTTAGTGCAGCAACTGCTTTCAGATTATACAATCTTGATAGGCCATTTAGCTCACAAAATGCCCTTTTCTTGCAATACAAAGATGCTTCCTGTTGTGCCCATGCTCATTAACCCAAATTTAAATTCATTATCCATAAATTATATCAATGAATAATTGGTCTCATGCTTAATAAACAGCTATTAAAGACAGATTTATCCTCTCTCTGAGTTGCCGGTACAACACCATCAACGGAAACTTGGGAGACAAAGAAAACAGAGAAATGTAACGTCATTAAACACCTAAGAACAACAGTGTGGGTTCTGAGTGAGCTTTAAAAACAGCCAGATAACTTCAGTAGAGCAGTATAGCAGATAACTAACTTCATCACAAATGAGATTGGTCAGAACACCTCAGCATAGGCAACGATTATTTCTGAAAATGGTAAAAACTTTGCAAGCAGCAAGTTATTAAAAAAGAAAATTCCAAAGTTACACGAGACCACTAAAGCTACACAACTGCACAGTGCAACTATTCAGACTGTGGACCACAGCAGTGGTGGCATTCTCAGTTAACTTTCCTCCAGCAAAACTCTAACTTGTGATTACTCTCTGTCTTTCAAGAATACTTTAATATTGAAACGGCTGTACATCTTGCTTGTATCTCAAAGAACTGCTTTTAATGTGTGTTTGTAGCTCGCCTGCGTCAATGGCAGACCAATCTGTCTAAGCAACTGAGATGCACCATGGGTTTCTCAGATTTATATTCTTTACCAGTTCTTGGTTCATATGCAGCGTAACTTTGATGGGTTGCATATTAGAGTGCCCCTGACATTTTCAGTTAGATCCAGATAGTCTTACCGCATATTACTGGAGCTGACAGGCTGAAATAATATTTCAGATTTCTTGATTAGATCTGAAAAGGTCAGACCAGCTCATGGTCAACAATTCACTCTCTGTGTAGTTAAATGATATGGCAAACAGTTTTATTGCTGATGTAAACACATGCAATAAATTGATTTAAAGTTCACGCTGGCCGACAGTACCTACAAAATACCTTAGGTGTCAAAGGAACAGAGACAGCTAGACAAGTCTTTCATTATTAGCTTGTCTTTTCAGCATGTTAAATAGTGAGATCGCTTCTGTGGTGTAAAAGCCTGTCTCCTAGTGTTTTGATTGTCCCTTACATTACATGTTTGCTGTTCAACAGATCAGTACAAAGTGGATGACACTCGTGCATCTGATGGAACCGAGAATACCACTTCTGCTGATTTAGTAACGAGCCTCCCTGCTGGGAATAAGGGCTATGGCTACATCCAAATGGCATCCAAATCAGCTCCTAGTGCACAGAACGTGGCAAATGAGTGACAGGTAAGCAACACTGTAAAGCAGAGACCAGCTGCAGTACCTGAGAATGCTCACAGCCACTCAGTGTGTACACAACTAGCTTCATGGCTACAGACTGGCCAGAAGACAAGGAGACCTCCATTCAGCAACTGGGAAAGGCCCAGATCTCATAATGCTACAATGGATTGCTAATAGCTAAATGTTTCATTTACTGACCGGTCAGAATATGCTTATCTAGAGTTATAGGAGCATACTGTGATGCTGTCAAAAAGACTTTGAGAAAAGGAAGAACAAACATCAAGAAGAAAGAAGAAAACAATGCATGTGGCAGCTGATGGCAGGGGTTGCTGGCTTATGAGGCTAGCGGGGCTTCTGCAGCTGGGTCTGATATTTCAGGTTGGGTAGGAGATAAGGATTTTACTCATCAGTAAATCATAAAGGCAAACAGTTTTCCCTTGTTCATTGCAGTCTATGATTTCACCTTGGATATCTCTTTTGTAATTATTTGGCTACCAGTTGCCCAGGTATCTCCATTACTGCATTAATATGTCAAATCTACTAATGCATACTTCAGCAGTTGGCAGACACCATAAAAAGGAAATAATTCTGTAGCAAAGTCCAATATTATTGAGCGTGCAAGTTTAAAATTAGATGCTTAATTGCATATTCAAACTCTTAAATAAGTGCCATAATTTATCTGCAGTGCTAAGAACTTCAGAAGTATCAGACCACATAGAGATATGAAAAACAGAGGCTTTGTAGCCTAGCAGATGAGATGCATCTCGTCTCATGTTGCTGGTACAAGCAAGCAAGTAAGAAATAAGAGTGAGCTTCGATCTGTGCATCCGGTTTCGCTTTCAGAAGCAGCCTGAAAACTGCAGAACTGAATGTGTACTTGCAAACTATATTCTAAAAGCCCATGATGTTTTCTGTGACACTGTTCTGGTGATGTTAATGTTGCAAAATCTGCAGTG
Organism: Lagopus leucura; assembly: GCF_019238085.1. Lineage (NCBI taxonomy): Eukaryota > Metazoa > Chordata > Aves > Galliformes > Phasianidae > Lagopus > Lagopus leucura. Next base: position 11,492,244 of record NW_024962334.1, read on the forward strand.
TTCATCCTGACTGGTTAACACAGTAACACAGTTACAACAGCATATGCATCCCTTTCAAAGAAAAAAGAAGGCTCACTGTGGTAGAACTGGCAGGGAGAAAAACCCAAGGCCTGTCTCATTTCATGAAGTAAAAACTATGTGGCATGCTTGCCTGAAGCTTTCTGTATTTATCCTAGAGATGCTTTCCAAGACCATTTTGGTTAGCTGTATGCCTAAGTATTGTAGGATTTATGCAGCATTGCTACTGGCTGAGATGGAAATGACGGGAGAAGGAGAGATGTGCATTTGCAGAAACAGTTTTCTTCCATACTCAAGGCACCTAAATATGGACAGGCTCCAGCAAACAGAAAGCAAGACGTCTTGCATCTCCTTCCTAAGAAAGCAGATTTACTACCAGAACAAAGAGAAACCATTCTATATTACTGCACATCTTTATTTCACTCTTAAATCACAATCTAGGAGCTACCTCAGCAGCCTATGAATGTCTCACCCTCAGCCTTTTCTTCCCTAGGCTACTCTCAGCCTGCAAAAAAAAAACCAACCAGGGAGTCTGCAAGCAAGGAGAGCACAAACACTTCTCGCACACCAAAATGAAGGATCGGATACCCTGACTCAAACTGTCCCAGAAGGGAGGTAGGGTGAAAAGATAATGAAAGAGAAAAAAAGAAGGAGAAAAAAGGGTATTCCTTCCCTATTGTTCCTGTAAAATATAGCCAGGACAGTCAGTTATCATAATAGGAAGATTTATTTGCCCTATACTTGATGGATGCAGAATGATTTTTTTTCTTCTTGCTAAGACTACATGAAATAAGTGTTTGCACTGCATTTAAATAATCTCTTTAATTGGGACTTTTGAGCTCCCACACAATACATGAAGCCATATCCATCAATTTTGTCCACTGCCACTAGAGGGAGAAAAGCCACTGCTTTTGTAGAAAAACGTTTCATGATCCCTCATGCGTTCCAGATGACCACTGGCAGCGGGCGATTGATTTCCCTGCCCAAGAATCACCTGCCCAAAGATAAAGAATGGTGGTGGGGAAGAGATGGAGCAAGACACCGAAATTACTCTCAGTGCCCCCTAATACTAAGGGTGCCATTTGCATACAGTACCCAAACGCAGCAGCCTGGAAGTGTGCTCTCAAATAAAGCCAAGAGCTTGGTTGAGTCATATGGAACAGTATGACAAAGCTTTCAGTCAATTAGAGAGCATGACTTTGATGAATTAGAGAGAATGACTTTGATAGTTTAATTCCATACTGACCATGATGCACACAACAACAAAACCAAATGTAAATTCAGCTACAAACTACTCAAAATGGGGCTCATTTATTTGTTTTACTTAAAGAAAAAAAGAAAAAAAAACAACACTTGTATTTTAAAATCATATTTTAGAGTCCATGAAGGAAGAAAGACTAAGAAAAAAATATGGTGAAAGTATACGAATAGTAGATAAATGAAATTCCTGTCCAGACTAAAGTACAGCTCAACAATCGCTTTAGCTTAATGCTGGCAAATCTTGTTTTGTGTTCAGTCAGAAGAAAAGGTGACTCATATTTGGCTACATTTTAGAGAAATGCAAGAGCCTTGCTGAACTACCTTTGAAATGTCAAGCCCATGTTAATTCTTGTACTTTGTAATAATCTAAGCAATACACTGTCTTAGCCTGACTTATGTCTCTGTTTCAGTTGCAAGCACTTTTTTAACATGAAACACTACATCAGGTTGACATCAGCCAGTCACTGCCCTTCTTGTTACTGATAACATCGCACTGGAAGTATTTATTTTGCTGAGATCTCCTCAGTGAAGGAAAGGTCTGAAGTCCACCCAGGCTGTCTTCTTTTGTGACAGCTCTGTGCAATAAACTGCGCTTCTATAGACAAAAATCCTTTGAATTCCTATAGTTTCACAGGTTGTACATCAAATGAAAACAGGCTGCTGTGTTTCTGTTGAGAGTTTTTCAGGGCTTGTCATTCCTAACAGAATTCAGAAAGCCACAGTTCTTGCAGAAACATCCAAGTGGTCATAATGGACACACACAGAGAGTATTTTATGATTAATGAAGTACCGCTCTTAGCATCAAACTCGGCCTTAGCATTGGAACTCTCTCCTATGTTTGAAAATGTTTCTATTCATAACAAAAAGGTGGAAAATTGAGTCCCTTCTAAAGAAATTTCTGAAAACTGTCAGATTAGTTTTAATATTATTTTTACGCAATCTTCAAATTTTCTGTCACACTTTTGGCTCCATAGCAGCAACAGCAAGCACCCCTTGTGAAAGTGAGGGCTTGAAATGCTGGCAACACTCACCATTACTGGAAAGTAGAAATCTCTCACAGAGTTGTTTTTTAGGACAGCTTTCACTAGAAAGGAAATCATGGGAGGTGGAAAGTGTCCAAACATGCTCCAGAAGTATGTTTTCCCTACAGTGAACTCTTACTTAGGAGCTTAGTCCAAACCTTCCTACAAACCACACAGAAAACCTGTAGATCCAGGATTGAAATTGTTTAAACTCATGCTCACTGGAGAAGATTTCATTCAATAGGGAGGATGGGATGGTCATTTCGGAGTGAGAACTCAAAGACCTTCAAGAACAGACAGACAGAACTCTAATGGCTTTCCCACAGCTCCAAACAGCAAGGAAGTCTTCCCTCAGTAGCTCCAATTCCCTAGGAAAGAGCCCCAAACCACCTTCATCTACAGGACAAGGGCCAGACCTGCTCACACCTGAGTCAGTAGAGAAGAGCCAGTTCTGATAATTAGTATATGATGCTCATTAGCCAGATCAGTCACATGGTGAAGATGTACTTACTTAGCTAAAGCATGTGTAAATAAAGATATGGGATTGACATTACAGCATGAGGGTGAGCCACCTTGCAAGAGTGCCCAAGAAACTGTAAAGTCTCACTGGGAAGAACTGCGAGAGGGAAGCACACACTGGCTGGCACATAAAGCATCAAGTTGGAAACACTTTTCTGAACAGAATGGGTGTTGCTATGCTGCAGCACTTACTGGGCATAAAATCAATAGGACCTCAGCACACCCCGATTTAATGTTGATTTAAGATGCCAACTCAGATGAATAAATCACATGGCACTCCTGTTCTCACATTCATAGATGAGATCACTGACTCTGCTGCAACTCATCAACTCATATATGAAGAACCTTCTACAATATGGTGCTACAGCTCACTGCAACCAACAGCTGAGGAAAAGAACTCAGGAGGGGCAGAGTAAAGAAATTGTCCTGTCCATCCCAGCAGCATACTACAATACCGAGCTCTTGCTTCATCTGAGAAACATGCAAGGAATGTGTGAGACTGGAGCTAGCGCCGCTCATGCAGACCAAAAAGAAAGAGTGAATGAAAACAACTGAAGATGTTCTCTGGAAAACACATCCCATCCCATAACCATCAAATTTGTGCAAATAAAAAAGGGTTTGCTACATTTACCAATACATTTTTTTTTTTGTGGAAAAATTATTGGAGGCAGGATAGTGAATATTCATAAATAGACAAAACAAAAAATTGAGCTTGGGTTATAATTTTTTTCCATGTGATCAAAAAAAAGCAAAAAAAAAAAAGAAAGCATTAGAAACTGTTAGAAATGGAATAGAATAACAAAAACTCTAACAAATAGTACACCTCACTGTTCTTTACAAATCAGTAGTGTACCTGCACATTGGAAATGTTCTGCTGATACAGGCTGGTTTAGCAGTAGGGATCAGTATTTAAGTTTAAGGACCAATATACTAGTTTAGCAAAAGGAATCAATGAGTGCTTGTTCTAAAACTTTCCATTGTAACTGCTTGGTGTGTGAACAGCCTTATTTTTCTCATTGATTCTGCTTCACAGGAGCACTGGAGTCACAATAGACTACTTTTATCTTTGCTGGTACATGGACTTCTTCCTTGGATTTCACATATATTGTTTTGAATTAGAGTGCACTACGATAGAAAGTTGCTCATATGGCCTAAGAAGTAATGGAAATTTGCCAAACTGGGGAAAAACAGCAAAAGGCCAGCCAAATGTCACTGTGATGAAGCTGATAGAGAAATAAAGGGGAGGAAGAAGTTGGTCGTATGGTTACCTTAGATACAACTGTGCATGCCCAGAAGGATACTGGCATATATTATTGAGTTCTTGCAAAAGAAAGAATATGTATGTCAATGTATTATATTTGTATGTCTTAACTGTTTAAATGTAGAACTTGAACTCTGTGAGCGCGTGCTTGATTTGTTGTCTCCTGGTACATATCGTGAGGAATAAGGGAATACCACTTTCTAACACTACACTGAAGTCAGAGAGTTTTCTTCCCAGATTTCAGATGACACTGTTCATCCCTCTCTCCCATTTCTAAAATAATTCAGTAGGCTTAAGCAAGGCACCAAGAATGGCTCCTGCAAGAAATGAAATTTAAAGCTGGAAAAAGATGACTTCTGATTTTCTGTTCGAGACAGAAGGAGGATGTGACAGAAGTCTGCAGTGCTGGGTGGCATAAAGGGAGCAAGGAGTGGGTTAGGCCTCACAACAGAAGAAGCAGCCAGCTAAACTATCAGACAGAAAGCTGAAAAAACAAGCAGAAGTAAGTGGTATTGCAAATAAAACAGAAAACAAGCAAAATAACACAACCCAACAGTAACAAAAAAACAAAATCTGATAAATAGCCAAATTGTGGAATTCACTGTCACAGGATACAATGGAAATCAGAAATAAGAGAGTTTTAGAAAACATACAAACTCCTAGAAGCCAGACTAGCCCATGGCCATTACCTGTATACATGACATTCAACACACAGCTCTCAGCTCTGGAAATTCCTAAATGCACAACTTGTCAGAAGCCAGTAAACTACCATGGAAGGCTCTTGCTCTGTGAGCTCCCCTTCTCACACTCCCTCATAGGTTTCCAATATTACTGATTATTAGAGACAGATTAGCAGATCAAACAGCCCAATGATCCTATCCATTACAACCACCATGATGCGCTGCTGGTTTAATTGGCCTTACTTCCCTGCAGGATACCCTGGCAACTGAGTGCTGGAAGCTGCAGAAGTTTTGGCAGACTAGGATGAGACAGCCACACAACACATCAACACGTTTTTTCTAATGCAGGGCTATGAGGAATGACCTCACACACCAGCAAAAAAACTGGCCTGAAAGATACCTTTACCAAATCTATCTTCTCAGCAGAACTCTGGTTGATCATTAACAAGTCATTAAAATGTGTACAAAGCATAAAGATTGGTCCATGTCCCAGGGCACTTTCCACATTAAAGGCTTTAAGGTTTTTGTGGGCTGCATTTGGGAGCACACATCTGCTTACCAGCTGCCTACCAATGCCTGTAAATCCCACCTTAACACTTATGTTTTGCCTGAGGAATGACACACACAGAGTTTATATAGGTAATGCACTTTGCCATGCATTACACATGCATTAATTAACTTGTAACATCCTTGCTAGCTATCATTTTATCTATAGAAGCAGCCAGGTCTTTGAAGACAATGCTCCTTTATTTGACAAAAATACATTTTTATGCAGGAGACAGCATGATGGATCTTTCCCAGGTCAGTCAGGAGAAAGACCGGAGGTCAGCTTCTCTCCTCAGGCACACAGAGGTGTTGCATTTGACCGGCAATGCACTGCTTCGTGCTATCAGCCGCTCCATCAGTGGCACGGTTTAATGCAAAAATAAAGAGGGGTGGTGCAAAACCTTACTGCAGACAAGCAGCCTGCCTTAAAAAGCACTTACTTCTTTAGAAGGGCAGTCGGTGAAACAGTGGGAAGGCAATGACCTCCACAGTGCTTAATCTCTAAACCTGACCTCGGCCAAGGAGACTGCCTGGCCTCCTCTCCAGCAATCATGATAGATGGGAATAAAAGGGAAGGCGCTGCTCCCTCTTCCTGTATGGCACCACCTTCACGTCCATGAGAAACACCTTCCTATTGTTCACCAATGCCTCTGATGTGAAATTCACCTTTTACAGTCTGCGCAGCTTCCTGACAGTGCTGGGAGAAGCGGTGCTGCTAGGGCCAATGCCACGGGCTGCAGCTGACGGCATCGCGCGTCTCCAGGCATTGTTCACTGCAATTCCTGCCGTGCTTTGCCCTTCAGCAGCAGACACGAAAAAATGTAAGAGTATATTAGATCCAAACACGAAAGGATTTGCTTTTTCAGGTGCTCTAGGAGGGAATTTTCACTTGGTGATGTTTTTGAGTATGAACTTCAAAGTTCTAAAGCCAAACAGTCACAAAGAAACACACACTACTGGAAGGGACTGATATTCCTCTGTTTCCTAAAAGTTCCTTTTGTGCTTCTTAAGAAACAGCACACTTGATGATCCAAACACCTTCAGTTTTAAAACTAGCAAATAAGTGCCATGCTTTGATCATTTTTTCTTTCTAAAACTCCTGTTATAAGTCATCAGAATAGGCAAAACAACAAGGTTAAGTGTTCTTGTATTTAACATGCAAATATTAATGCATTTTGGAGCTCTGAGTAGAAGCTGTAGCTGATTTCTCTGAGGAATAACGTTCACAAATAGGTCTTTTAAATTGCCCTGGTCCCATACAAGCAGTACAGAAGGAAAAACGCAGCTCATGTGAGCCATGGGGATAATTCATGGAGCTGATTTCTCACAAGTTCTATCATCAAATCCGTGTGACGCCTGACTCCAAGTTTAAAACATCTCCATGCTGATTTTAATTTAAAAATATCTCTGTACGAAATTATAGATATTACAGATTTGAGAGCTGACATCAGTAGCAAACATCAAGTACTTACATGGAAGAAGTTAAAACAGCCTTGCAGGGTTTCCTTGCTACAATTTAAGGTTCAAAACAAACCTAAGCACAAAAACTGGGACACCGTACTGTCACGTTGTTTTTTAATTCCTGTTTTGAGATTTGAAGTTGAGATTAGACAAGGCAGGGAATTTCTGCGGATGCAAAATCTCATCTTGAGACAGAAAGGGTTTCAGGAGTACCAGTGCATTTATAACTGCAGGATAGGGTCTGCCCCCACCTTCCTCCAAAAGCAGATTTTCAGTTGGGATTTTTTGGATGCCAAGCTCAACATACTACCTTTTGTTTGTGCAAATTTAGTTTTTTAACATTAGTTCACAAAGATACAGGAGTTTTTCTGAGAGAGGCTGCAGACTTTAAAGGCAAGTAGTCGAGATATACTTCCATTGTTAAAGACCATGGTACAGCCCTGGTGCTCTGGCGTTATGTCTCCTATATAAAGCACCCATACAAGTGAGTGTGCAGGCTTAGCTTGTTGCATACACTGAGTGTGTGTTTGTCTTTGGTGCTATCAGGAAGTGCATTCTGAGGAAATGACAACCCTTCCTCAGAAAAATTAGAATGAAAGACTGTTAGCTTCAGTAATCTCTAAATGCCAGAAATCTCCTTTTCTTGGTCTCTTTTATTATGATTTAAACAGGAAAAAAAGCTCATAAGTGAATTCTGAGCTTAGAAAACAGATGACCATATATGTCTGCCTGAACATTGTGTTTTCCCCATTATAGCTATTTATTGTCCTTATTTTTATTAGTCTATCATTGTTTCTTCAGGACCATAACGGTAGGAAGGTTTGTTCTTTTGTTTCATATAAATGAAAAAAGTTTGAGGTATTTTTTTGTTCTTCTACCTTGCCCTTATCTCTTTTTCTGCATACAGACTTTTCCTTAGGAAGAAGCTTTATAATACTTGATCTTCCTCTCTCCCTTCATCCTCTGAAAAAGTTCAAGCTCCCTGGGCTAGAAAAATACTGGCTTCCCAAAGCAATGATTTGTGTACATTATTTTTCAGATTTGGTGCCCGTGCACAAGTTAAACACACCCAGTCACAAAGAAAGTCACCCTGCCCTCTTTGAACATTAATAAGGTGAACTATTTTTAAATGTGAATTCCTAACCGTGGTTACTTATGAATTAGGACTGATTATTTATGTAGAGCACTTTGTTTAAATGGTGTCTACTTTCTTCAGGAGAACAATGCAGTATACAGCTGCTTTATTAATAATGTCATTGGCTCTTTGTTGCTATTTTTACATTTCCATCTTCCTGTTAGGCCATGTAAATAGAGCTGCCTATAATCAGCGGACGCGCAGCATTGTTTCACAAACCCTAACTGCTACATTACAATAGAAAACTCATTACTTCTTTGGAAATAATTTTACTTCATAGTTATGAGGCTGTATGACTGTGTGTAATACGGTGCAATGGGAAAAACAAAGAGAATATCTGCTAAGAAAGCCTATTGCTGCATTCCGTTTCAAACATCAGCAACACCTTAAATGCTTTTTTTCAATTTTATTTTTAGAATGAAACTATTTTTTCATTTCCAGCTGGACACATAGAGATCGGTTCTATACAAAAAGAAATTTAGCTCCCTGTGAGAGGAAGTCCTCCAATCAGCAGAAGCTGAAGCAGTTCCCTCTTGCTTGACCAACTGTAGACATGAAAATGAGCCTGCGTACAAATTTGCTGCATTTCCTGACTATGCCAATATCTAGACCCGTATATAAATGTCCAACCCCAGGAACCATTATCCGTGTTTTTAGGTAAGGACTCAGGATTTTACAAAGACCAAATCACACACTGTAGAAGCACCTCCCTGAAAAATCCTTTTTCTTACCTGAGAAAACTGTTTTCCTTCTTGAATGTATTTTGCATATAATGTGACAACACAGAAGAACAACATGCTTACATATATTTTATATTTGCACACGATTTTCTGGAAGCATTTCCGTTCATGTAGTTCACATTCAGACCTTTATGGCCACGTGAGCATCGCACAAAGAATTCAACCTACAGAATGCTCTTTGGAAAGAGATGTCTTAATGAAGACATTGCACACGATAGGATTAATCTTATGGAATCATGGTATCACAGAATCACCAAGGTTGGAAAAGCCCTCTCATATCACCTAGTCCAACCATCAGCCCATTTCCCCCATGCCCTCTGCCCACGTCCCTCAGTGCCATATACACATGGTTCTTCAACACCTCCAGGGACGGTGCCTGCACCACCTCCCTGGCAGCCTGTGCCACTGCCTCACTGCTCTTTCTCGGAAGAAATCTTTCCTAGTATCCAGTTTTCTCTCTAAATAAGCTGCCATACTGCCAATTGCACTAATTGCTGAAAACCTCATCTCACTTCAATCTGAATTTGTCTAATGTCACTTTCCAGGTATGTCCTTTTCTCACATGTCTGTTAGTGCTGATAAATTAAATATATCTTTGTACTGAAAGCTGTGTTTATAAGTCAATGAGACACAATTGAAGGAGAGAGAATCATAAATTTATGCATGTGTGAGTTTTCCTTATTATCAGTAGCAGTAGAAAAGGGTTTACTATGAAGGAATCAGGAACAGGGAATATACAAAATTTTCAGACAAGTCCTATTTAGGAGCCATTATCACTCTTCTACAATTAATATTCACAGAGCAGTTTGGGGTGCAAAAGCAACTTTAAGATGAGCAATTCTAAACAAGTGAAAATATTAATGCCAAAGGCAGAAAATTAATTGGACAAACTTGAAAACAGACACTGTGGATCAGACATACTCTTGGAGCAGTCCTTGTCACCTTGCTCCACCAGCTCACTTTTTAGATTCTGCAGAAAAAAGCCCGCGAGCTTGAAGGGCTTCCCACAACGAGCCTGCTTCTTGTGATAAATACTCAAGTGGTGCACGCAGCATTGGAGAACAAAGTAAAAAAGCTCCACAGGATACCTGACACTTGAAATTCAAACTACCAAAGTCATAAATTAAGTATATATATGCCTGCATGTGAGCGAGGGTGTAATGTTCCCCCAACTGCTTCAATGGGCTTTCTGTAAACAAAGAACAAAACAACTGGCTGCAAACCTCAGCTTTCTAGTGCAAGGAAAGCAAGTTTCCAATCAAGAAAAAAAACCTTCATGGCCTGAAGACACTGGCTTATTCAGATTTAAATAAGTGACCAGAGATGATTTAATGCCCCTCATGTCTACTTTACTTTTCTGACAGAGGTTGCTGCCCCACAAGGGTGACAGCTGCACACAAAGCTGCTCATGAATTACTGCACACTGCTGCTCAGCATAGTCAAGGTAAACAAATCACTGGTTTGGGTTATGGCTGCACACTGAACTGTGAGCAGCAGCCAACAGCATGGCACAGAGAACTTTTAAACTTTCTGCATGACAGAGCTACCAGCCTGGAGTTGGAGCTTCTGAATTTTCCTCCTGTAGTACATGAACAGAAAAATCAAGAAACGTTCAAGAACAATGAGCCCTTCTTGGCTGTTGCTCTCCCTGTAGGCATTTATGCCTCACTCTCCCCAAAAGAAAGCTAATAACCCTTGAGTTTTATGCATATTCAACTCCATTACTGTCTCTAAATCGTATTTTCCAACAGAGACTTCAAGACATCTGCAAACCACTTGGGTTATCATGGATTAATACATGAATCCCCAACCTTTTGGCTTGCCTGGGCCACGCTGAATGAAGAGGAATTGTCTTGGGCTGCATAAGTTGCTCCTAAAGTAATATCTCTTATTTATTTCCATGGAAACCACAGCACAGTAACACTATTTGATAGAGCAAATTCTCAGCTACAAAACACTGTTTCTCAACATAGTCACCACCATTAGCTATGCATTTTCTCCAGCAATGAAGGAGGTGGTGACTTACTGTTGCCACTGCTGGAACACACCACCCCCCACCTCACTGTGCCACCACCCACCGTTTGGTCCTCACAGACATTCGCCAGGTGCTGATGAATGTCAATGGGCACCATTTTTTTACGCATGGAGGAATTCAATTCCACCCTTTTACTTCATACACACTTCCATGTCAGATGCCATTCTGTCAGACTGCCCCTCTGCTGCCATCTGTCACAAGGCAACAACACGTAATGGGATATTAGTGAGAAGGTTAAGCCTCTGCTGCCAACATGTACTACCAACATCTGCATCTGACATATTGGGCCAATGTAATGAAGTAGGAGGCATTACTTTCAGAGCAACCCTCATAAAATACACAATATTACTAATGTATACGTAATAAAACACCTTAATTTCTAATATTTTTCTTAAAATGTTAATAAAGAGAGGAAAAAAACCATAAATCCAGTGGGATATTTGAACATGTTTTTGTGACACCAATGCATCAATCAGGTTTAGCGGCAGTGGCTGCAGTTCTTATTAAGCTCTCAAGGTGTTCTTTGGAGATTTTTGATGAAATTTTTCTCTTCCTATGCTTCATCCTTGAAAACAGGTGCTCACAAATGTGTGTGCTGCCAAAAAGTGATGACATGAATAAAGTGTGATTGTAAAGCAAAGGATATTTTTCTCTGTTAAGACAAGGATTATGAAAGACTGGCAAAGAGACATGATCAGATTTTTGAGTTGAATATCTGATTGCAACTCTCTATGACCCATTTGAAAATTTCCAGGTCATGTATTTACATGGACTGAAAATGGTGTCACAAACATAAATTGACAATTTTTTTTTTTTTGCAGTCTTGAAACCTATTCTCAAATTCCTTCATCAAAACAGAAAGAACGACTGTGTATTTTTCACTGTTCAGGGCACTGTATCTAGCCAGTGTATCACGATGCATACAACTATCTGCCATCTCTTGAGTCAGCTCTGCACAGCACTGCTCTCCTCGTGCGCTGATTTCAGCCAGCACTGGGTTAATAGGGCACCTGTCGTTTGGTTGTTATTGATTGATGGGTGCATGCCTGGGACCAATCTGTAGTGAAGAGCCACCCCCCTTTATAGCATGGGCCTTGGCCATGCCACATTGCCAGCCATGCTGCGCTATGGGTTGGACATGCCTGATTTACTGGGACCCCCATGCCTGGGCAATTACAAGTCACAGTGGAAAGTATTCCTTCTACATTGACCTTCCTGCTCCTCTGCAGGCACAGCACTTTCCTTTGGACAGGCATGCTGTTAGCCTGCAGACCAGTACAACTCCCAAAGATATCAGCAAAGAGTGCTCACCTTCCTAGCACAGATTGGAATTTTGTTCCAAAGAAGACAAGCCAATCTCCTCATCCTGAGCCCCAAATAAATCTAAACAAAATACAAGCACTGCATGCTTGCTCTCCAGCCTGCCTTACCCACTCACCCTCACCCATCACTGATGCTGAGGCAGAAAGTCAGAACATGTGACTACGCCTCAAGTCATGGCTCCAAGCATAGCACAGATTAAACTGTGTGAGGAAAGGACACTACCAGCCACCGGTGGAGAAGTCCATCTCAGATCACAGCTTGTGGTTTAGGGACATAGGAGTGGGGTCCATCTCTGTCTTGGTGCAGGCGGCCATGAACAGCAGGCAGCTGGTGGTACCAATTCCCAAAAGTGCAGCAACCAACTTCACTGCGAGCTGTCTGCATTTGACCTGCAGTTCAGTAACAGCAAGTGATACAGCGTGCATGCCACATTACAAGGGAGAGAGCTCAACATAATGCAACAACAGCCAAGGAGCCGAGGGGGTTACAGGCTGAAGCTTTGCTCTAGTTGCAGGCTCTGCTCCCATCCAAGCAGCTCTTTTGGAAAATCAGAGCCTTTTCCTGTAGTTTTGTTTAAATTACAACATCCCCAGTATATACAACCAACTAAATGATATTTACTTAGCTCACTTCCACACCTTTCCACTTTCCCTTGCCTCATATTCAGACCACAGCTTTCTTTCCAGTATTTTCATCCCGATGATTACAGTAGAGCAGATACAATAAGGAGGTCTTACCAGTCTTTGTTCAAATACACTTTGGTGATTATTTCAGTTATCTACCTCCCACTCAGAAGTGCCTGTTTTTCCACTGAGGGGGAAGGGAAGGCCAGGAGCCAGTAAACTGATATTGGCATTTTCTTTAAAAGGTCTGTGTGCAGGGTCAGAGCTATTTAGTATGTTTTCCCCAGAAAGCATTATTTTTGTTGTTTCAAGTCAAAGGCAGAAAATTAAATCAAAGAGGGAAAATTCTTTAGAAAGCTCAAAACCAGTAGGCTACAAAAAGAAGTACTTCACAGATTCCCTTACTTCAAGCTACCAACTATTCCCACATTAAAATCCTCACAGTGAAAACAGCCCACTGAACTGTGCAGAGACACATCCTATAACTTCCTACAGCAGACAAATCGCAGGTCTAGCAAACAGAACTGCAAGCAGAAAGGAATTAGGCTGCTGAAGCACTTCATTAGCTGAGAGCTTAGCTAGATCACACAAAGGGAAAACAAAGAACACTGCAAGTGAAGTGATTTGCCTTTGATACAGGAGAATGCTTATACACGCAGCCTTATATTAATCAAGTGATGAGGCAGGAAAGTCATGGGACACATTTCATGTATTGGATAGGAACACATTTAGATTGATTTCTGTGACACTGTGCAGCCTTGATGCTTAGGATTTATGAATATCCTGAAGGTGATGTGGATGTAACAAAATGACTAATGCTTCACCATGAAGCAAGGTACTTGTATCTGTAGCATACACGGCCAGAGGCAGCTTTAAGGAAATACATACATTAGACATGTGAGTTACAAAAGGGTATGTCTGAGGAAGGATTGGCAGTTTTCCTTTTTGCCACCAATCAGCAGCTCTGTTTAAGCAAAACAAAAAAAAAAACAAAAAACAAAAACAAACAAACAAAAAAAATCCAACAAAAAAAGCATGCACAGAAGGGGTGAAGAACCTTGCAGCAAGACTTTGCTTTGAAGCAATTTTACTGAGCCTTTCATTTTCCCCAAGTCAGTTTCAGTACAATAGGTCAAACAAACAAAGGGTAAAGAGTTGGGCTCCTCCCAACCTCTACTTAATTTGACACCAAGTGCTGCACACAGAGGTCTCAGGGAGGAAAGCCTTGAGGAAGATACTCTCTTTCATTAGACTGATCTACAGCGGAGGCCAAAGCAACAACCCAGGAACACTTCTTTCTTCATCACTGAACGGAAGGATCAAAGCTGATCCTTCACCAAAGGCAACAAGTGGGTAGGAAATGACAGTAGGAAAGGAGCTGCTGATCTGTAGGAGCTCAGCAAACAACAGGCGTGCTGATGAGCTGTGCAACCTCCTTGGAGCCAGGCTGCCCTGGTCTTTGTGTTTCATGCATGGAGATGTCGGGATGTCTGAAGTCAATGGGAATTTTACAACAGATTTTAATAGTATCAAAAACCAAATCATTACAACCTTCTCTTCATAATAACTGTTTCGATTCCCATCAACTCATCTGGACTCTCTTTGCACCTTGGCTCAGGATCATCTTTGTGTACATTGTCTACATAACAGAGAAATAACAGCCAGCACAATTCAAAATCATGTGTTCTAAAACACAGTTCTCCCTGATATTTTGTTGTACATGAGACCTAAATTGAAGAGGTATATTGAAAAAAAATAAGATTAGGATAAAACAGTTTTGAAATGACAATGACTGCAGGCATAGTTCTGGGGCCTTTAGGGACTAGCATTCAACTCCTCCATTTAGCAAGACAGTGAAAACAGAACGTAACTGAGCTTAGAGAATTCCATTTCATTTATTGCTCTGTGCTCTGTTTAATTTTAACTTGACCTGGCGAAATACTTCTTAAGATTCCCCATCTCATCCCTGACACACTGTCCTGATTTGCTTACTTTAGGCAAACATTTGCTAGACAGTCCTCTGTTACTGCACAAAGAAAACATCAAGTTCTTTGTGCAAATGTCTGGTCATGTTTCACGATGGTCAAAGTCTAAAACGAAATCCCAAATGTGAACAAAATGTTTGTAAACCTTATTCTGAGTTCCTACCCTCATTTTTGCTGAGAAGAGAAAGGGAAAAATCATTAAACAACTGCAACAAGTGACAAGATGCGGTCAGTAACATGAGAAGTTGCTTATCACTATTTCACTCATCACTGAACTATAGTAGTGTAGGCTTGTGTCATATCTTTAAAACTAGTTTTATACACACTTACATGGAGATCACAGTTCAAACAGAAATTGCTCCACAAGAAATCCCATCAAGTGGCTCAGCTCACTGCTTTCCTCTTGTACACTGCTTTTTTTAAAGTCAAGTCCCATTAATATAAGATTTACTCAAAACAGTAAGAACTGTGGTTTTCCAAATCTAAATATAGTAATTTCTCAAGTATAATTACCTTTTTGAGCAGTAGGAATTTTATTTGGTATTTAGACTCTGAAAATAGCCAAATTCACATGCATTAGGACAAAAAACCAACCAGCCAAACAAAAATAACACTAATAATGTGCTGTTTGTACAGTGCCACACCTTAGCAGTGCCCAGCAGGCAATCCACAAGAGATGTAATGGTTGTGACTGTCCCGTGCATCCCAATGGTCACTGCTTATGCACACAGTGAGGCTCCAAAATATAAATCAGAAATTCCAACAGAGATCCTGCTTTTCCATGTGTTCACCCATTTCTTACACCAAAGTACTGTTTAGCTTTTTCAAAAATCCTTCCTTTCTGGGAGATGGTGATAGGTCTGACCAAAACCCAGTCTGTCCAATCTGCCCCATGTCTATAGCATGCACAGTTAGTTCAGCCTAAAGCATGTTTACTTAAAAGTAAGCCCCTTTAGCAATGCAAGAAACAAACATGCTGCAATAATTCACCAATAACCTCCTAAATCATTGTATTAATGTTGCAATATTGTTTTTAAATGCCACAGTAATTTATCACAGTTTTGTCCAGCTACAGTTTTGTCAAACCACTAATGATGGATGTCTTACAGTGAGCAGAGCCTGTTCTTTCAGCTACCTCACATCTCTTACTGTAAGACCCTGTTTTGCCCTATTCTTATGGCAGGAGCTGCACCTTCTATGTGGTCTGTGCCAAGCCCAAGGAAAAGCTGTCCTGATGGAGATCCTGCAAAGCAGACCTTCAGCAAGTTGTCCAGAGCAGTGGGGCAGGAAGCCTTGAAG
>NW_024962334.1:11508250-11520941 GCF_019238085.1 Lagopus leucura
CACTGTTGCTTACTGAACAGAAAGATATTTTAACATATGGTTGTGCCCCCAAGAAAAAAAAACCCACAATGAAAACCCTTAAAAAATCATAAAATTATGACAGGGACAAAGAGGCAGAGGAATGAGCAAGCCAGAGGTAGGCACAACCATATGTTAAAATATCTTTCTGTTCAGTAAGCAACAGTGCCAGAGAGAAAGTTCTTCACACATCTTCATTCTATCCCTAGTAAACACACATGGTGCTGCAGTCTGTAATTACAGGACCACAGATTTTCCTCTCCTCTGTAGCATCACCTGCGTGCAGCAGCAGACTGGATAGCTGTCTTCAGAATTTTAAAGAGATTGCACTAAAATTGAAGTCAAAAGCATCCATTTCTTGCCAATTTTTTTGCTGGAAAACTGCTTCTTTTTTCCCACAGTACTTAACTTGCACTTTGCTTCTTTTGAACATAGCTCTTATTGACTTGGCTATGACTGCAAATAATCATTTCTTTTGCACCTTAGACCCAAAGTCAGTGACCCAGAAAACAAGGAGAAAAGGGAGGACACTGAAAAGCCCACCTTATTTGCTCAAGCATCTCACAGGAACAAAGCGCTGCAGGCGAAAGATAAAACTCAGATTTCCCATGGAAGCTACTGGCTGAGAGAGCACCTTTTCTCCTTGAGTGATCCCTTTCCTTACTCACATCTGCCTTCCTCCAGTGCTGTACAGAACACGCAATACTCTAGTCCACTCCCAGGAAACCTCCCTGCTCCATAACTGTGACAGAAGCTCCTTGATGAAAGCAGCATGTATCGTAGCTGTGTCTGAGCCTGCAGAAGACAACCGTGCATTACTTTATGCCTTGTGAGCTACATCAGCAGTAGCAGGCACTCATCTACCCACAGGATCACCCTCCCTCACCTGATCCTGTCAGAGCTGGCTCTGAAGAGTCTCCAAGTGGAGACAGCCAAGGCAGATTTTATCACTTAAGTGCCATTTTAAAGATACATTGTAGAGGTTTAACTTTTGATGGAGGCTTCTTCTGGCTGTCCCTCTGCCTCTCAGTGTTTGACTCCTGCCAGAAACATCCTCAGCGTCTTGATTTTTAAATTTCTGCCATACCTCCTCATATTTCAAAACTGCACGGCCTTGTGTCAGCTATTATCTGCAGCAAGAGTTGCAGCCTTGGGAATAGCGTGGTTGTCAAATGAAAAGAGATGAGGCTGCTAAAATACATATGGAAGGAACTCTTTAATGTGTAATCACTACACATATACTAAAGGGGAAAAAAAAGGATCTTGTTAGTGGCTGTCTCGTTTCCAGGCTAAATGAATGGAGCCTGTGCAGAACAGTGTCACCTTGAATCCATTTAAATGCAGGCCTGGATAAAGCAGGCACATTTGAAGCTGATGACAGAAACCAGTCTTGTTTTCAGGTATGAAGCAGAGGTTTTTACAGATTTCCTTTTAATTTGCGCACATTGGGCTATCAGCTAAACACAAACAGCAATTACTGGAGATGATGATCAGAGAGCGTTTCCCCACATGGCCCCCTTCCAGCCCTAATGAGGATTTTTCAATACGTTTGTTCTTTGTAACTAAATGATGATATATCCAAAGACCGCGACAACAAACTGCTGATTATAACCATGCTTACTTAGTTCATCTCCATTCTACAGAGTGATTTTAGCGCATCTCAGATTGAACAAAACCACCGTGGCTGCCCAGAACAAGCTGCTGTTACAGCCTTGCTCTAATGACAGCAGCGTGATGAAACCCTTTTTGTTTTGCTTTGGAGGTTTTGTCCCAGCAAACTCGTGGTTGCACCCGGATCATTTGCACGCATGCACCTTGCAAAAACAACGGGAGTGAACACTCATTCTCGTGTTCTAACTCAGTAAAAGTGGAGTCATGCTCAGGACAGATTCAGTGAAGGACAAACCAGGCTTCCAGCTCTCCCATTTCACTCATATAAGGTTAGCTCCAAGCCTTCCTCTGGCCAGCCCCAACTCCCACAGAAAGCAGTGAGTCAGTGCTCCCAATCCTTCAGAAACAGGTGAATCAGTGCTAGCAGCTTCCACAGGAACTGGCTGAACAGAATGCCTTGCCAAAGATTTGGCAGGCGCTAAAATTCATTTGTGAGTTGATCCTAGAAAAGAGGGCTTGATGCTCTCTTCAAGGGCAGTAGTTCTAATGCTTTTCTGGAATGGAAACAGGAACAAGTGCAGAAATATCACACTGCACAGAACTGGTTCTCCAGGCACACATAGGAGTGCTCCCTGTATCCTAGAGCTGGGACTGAAAGGCATCTGCTGCTGCTGCAGGGAGTAAAGCATGTTGCTAATGGGTAAGACCAGCAGTCAGAAAGCTGGGGGTCTGTTATGGTTCTGACCCCCAGCCCATTCACCTTTCTGCCTTTCTCCTTTCTCTGTTTGCATTTTTACAGTGTTACCAACAAATGCACCACTTCGTCATGCGTGGCATGGAAAACAGGTTTTTTCCTGGCCAAGCAGCCATTAGAAATACTGGGAGGACTATGCATTTTAGCTACAGAAGGCAAAAAAAAACAAAAAAAAAAACCAACAACAAAAAAAAAACTGCCTTTGGGTTGCATAAGAATTTTTGTAGGTACAGAGGAAAATGATTGTTTTCTAGAGTTTGGCAGAGGTGAGGGAGAAGGAATCGTATTATATTCACTATCCACCCAAGAACAAAATTGATGCTTAAGTATGTCTTTAAAGCATTCTTCTCATCAAGAGATAATGGCATTTCATACATATTCCACCTTAACCTTGAGATATTGAGAATATTTTGCATTTTTGACCTTTTGTAAAATATCTGCATTCAATTTGAAAGGCATTTTCACCCTCTTACCATGTCAGACTTCATACTGCTCAACCTGCACTTGGAGCACATTTGACACCATTTCCAAAGCTTCTGTTTTCTTGTGTATCACCAAACATTTTTCTCCTCCCAAGGAAACACCCTGACCTTGTCCAGGAAATCAAAAGCCTCTAGGAAACAGAACTCAAGTGAACACTACGATCCTGGAGGCAGATGGAAGTCACACAGATGTACGAATGCATGACACCAAGGATGACAGCGATTAGTGATGGAATGATGGCACCTGAAATAAGTGAGAACTGAAACCTGACTTCAGTGAAAGTTCTGGCTGATCAAGAACAAAGGATAGAGCCCAGACTTTGTACTGTATGTTTTCTTATTCATGTGCAGAAAGATGAAGCTGCTGAATGAAGTGATTGATGAGAACAGAGTAGCTTTTTCCCTCAGTAGTTCCAAGTGAATCATTTTAAGACCACGCTTATGTGCACCTCTTTCAGGCAAAGCACTTGTTCAGCACATCAGAAGATGCCTCAACATTGTCACCTTAATGCATGCAGACACGTTTTGATTGCAGTAACAATTTTAGTGCAAAAAGGAAAAAAATCTCTACTGCCAATAATCCCAGAGAAAGTGCTGGGGCTGCTCAGGTGAGGGAAGGGGCTCCAAGAATCTCCCTCTGTGTTTCTGAGTCTGTTCCAAGAACTAGGGGTGCAGGAGCACGGCATCTATACAAAAGCTCTGAACTGCAGGCAGAGAAAAAGCAAAACACAAGGACAACTTTAAGAGCTAAGTATAATTTATGTCTTTTGAGTATTCTATAGTACATGTTCCCACTGCTTTTCTTAACGTTTCTATGATTTCATTGCTAACAATTCAAAACCTGAAAACCCGTTAAAGGGTTCTACTTCTACTTCTACTTCGGCTTCTACTAAAAGGGAAAAAGAATAGACATTTGGAAATGACAGGTTCTGCTTTTGGTAACTTCTATGTTTCAAATTCGACAGTAACTATTTAACATTCCCAGGCTCACCGTTGCACTGGAATAAGCAAGTTAAACAAGATTTCCTGCCTGAACTATGCCTCCAAAGGTTCATTTGAAGAATAAAGAAACAGTCATCAAAATTATTTTTATTCTCCAGAAATGTAAATGTGAGCACAATTTTATGTGGTGCCAGTAACATAAATAAGCACCTCTCAAGCTTCTATTTCAAGCACCTATCGCATTCTGGGCATTTCACACGAAGAGTAATGTATAGCTTTAATCTGTACAGTACAAGGAAACATGACTGCAATTACAATTTACTCAAAATTACACCATCACAAGCTTTCGCTTGCAGCTGCAGCATAAAAACCTCCCAGACCTTTTGCAGCTAGGTAATATTTGGTTTTGTTAGGGACAAATAGCCATCACGAGCCTTAGAATGACCGGGGCAAGTTTTAAGAGAGGATCTGCATCTAGCAACACACTGGTGTGAGGCAACAGTCTGAAGAAATCAATGTAATTGTGCTGGAAAGTAAATACCTTTGTAACCACATCCACGGCAACCACAAAAACTTCACTTCTGCAAAGTGATCAGTAATGCTTGACTTGAGGAACTGACTGAGAGCTCAGGAGGTATTGCTTGCCACCATTAATCAGAGCCATAAAATTCCCACAAACAGTCTTTCTGAGCCATCACTGTATGGAAAAGAAACACTCAGCAGTCATCTCTGGAAATTACTATACTTGCTTCTTTCCAAAATCTAAATGCTCCTTTTTAGGGAGCATGCTATGGGAATCAGTACCTGCTACCTTCTGCAGGATGCACTTCTACTGCAGCATTAACTCAGGTGATTGACTGCTGAAGTCACTGAGATGCAGAGAAATTCCTTCTGCTGCCAACAACCACCCAGTGCACTGAGGGCAGCAAATACAGATCTCCTGAGTCAGGAGCCACTGCCTTGCTCATCACACATCATGACTTCCGTGTTAAACTAATTTGGATAAACTTCCACACACCAAAGCTGCATTTTACACCAGTTCTCAAAGGCCTCTCTTAGAAATCCAGCAGTATTATAAACCAACCCCAGTTCTTTCCCTAGCAAACGGCAGGAAGCCTTGCACGCCCTCTGGCCGCATAGAAGGCAATGGATATCTGCCATCACCTGGTAATTTACAGCCAACACCTCCACCTGCAGCTCTGTGCTCACTCACTGGATGTGCAGTTCCAGACCCAAAGGCGTTACAGCGTGAGGCTGAACCAGGTGTGGATACACAGCTCCATCACTGCTGAATGTGCATGGCCAACTCCACACCAGCTTTATGCTCATTTTAAAGCAGTTACATAGAGACAGATAATACCTTACCCATCTGTCTTTATAAAGCCAACGTATCTTGAAGCAATTGGAAGCAGCAGGTTGAGCTAATGGCAGATGTGTGTTTTACAGCACAGCAAAGAACATCCTCCTAGGAGCTGGTAAATCTGAATGTACCATATCTGGTTACCAGCCCACCTGGAAATGCACACAGCCATTACTCATCTTCACAGCACCCACGCTGAGGAGGAGAAGAATAACAGAGATTTGCCCTTTATCTACACAAAGAGAACTCTTGTTTCAAAACCAGCAGCCACAAACTTCAATGTGCACATTGCTGATTGACAGTGGCAGTAATCAAACATGCAGTGCTAATTCTTCAGTGCTCCTGCTTCAAGCCTCTGGCTTAGCTTTAACACAGCATCCTAACAAACATGGTGTCTAGCTGATGAGTGGGTGAGCAATGAAAGCTGCTCCTAAAAGCATTCCCATTCCCTGCCCACCTAGCTGGTGTCTCAGAGCAGGGCAGCAGAGGCACAGCTATGTAGGCGCCTACACAGCTGCTGCAGCTCAGAGCATGGCACGCAGACTGAAAGCAATCCATCAGGTTGAGAACTCCCAAAGTGAAATGCAGACACAGATACAAGCCCGTCCCATTTACAGCTTTGCACCTTCTTAGCAAAGGACAGCGCTGACAGCTGGGGAGTCAGTGCTGAGGGTCAGAAACACCCTGAGCAGCCAATCTGTGCAGGCATGACAATACTTTGAGACACACTGGATGATTGGAACAGGCAGGAATTGATGGATTCGGTGCCAACTTGAAACCCAGATCTTATATGAAGCTAGCCATGCTCTGCTAAAGCACACTTCCTCTCAGAAAAAAAAAAAAAACATACAGAACTAGTGGAAATGGTTTGGCCAAAATCCAGTGTCTAATACACACACGCACATATATAAACATTCAAATAAAATCATTTGATTTTAATAACTTCAGTTAATTCCATCTAAAAGTATTTACTAGTATATTTGTCTTTCATTTCACAGAACAGCATCTTCACCTTTAAAATAAATGGGGCTAAAATTATCAGTTAAACTGAGAATCATTGTAATTTCCTTGTGGATGCCACCTTTCAGTACTTCTGTAGGCTTGCCTTAATGCTGTTAATCTGCTATCAGAATTGTCCTCCTTTCTCTCAAACAGCCCATCACAAACCTGGATAAGTTTATCTACCTCAGAGACTTCCATCGGCTCCCCTGAGCTAGCAGGGACCACAGATCTTCACTCTGTTGACCAGCAAAAGCATGTGAGTGGAAGTCTGCAGTGAAGACACAATTTTTTGTTGGCCTACAAGGCCAGGTAGCTTTGAAGTTCTTCTCAAAGCTGCCAAACATATTTCCCCTGAGGTACTTCTAAAATTTATACCAAACTTGAATCTAAGTGTCAATGTTTAAAGAACTCACATCAACATGCTGGATGAAGAATCGTCCTGTAATTATTCTACAAGCCAGGGATGTGTGAAGGAAACAAAGTCCCCAAGAAAACCATCAACACTTTGCTTGGAAAGGAAAGCCACACAGGTATCATCATCTGTCATCCCTAATGGGAAAGCACACATTAAAGGGTCAGTCATTAGGAGCCTATCCATGGCCATGGAGCTTCATCCACATGAACATGGAGCTTCATCCACAGCTGACATACAGCCAAGTTCCAGTGGGCTGGGGAATGCTCCAGACAACTCTTAGAGTTTGGATGATGTACAAGAAAAGTTCAGAATTTTGTTGTAATTGGTAACTGAAAAAGAATGGAAAAGATGCTTTTCTTTCCACAACTAAGACCTTTATTCACAGATGTCCCACACAGCAAAGCCTCCCCTACATCTAACCCTGGAAACCCGCCTACAGTCAAACACCCGAAGATTCTCTGGGTTATCTTACTGGAAAGGTAGCAAGCAGTTGAGCCACAAGCACGACTGAAGCACAATGTTTCCAAATGGAAATGAACCTGGTTTAGTACGCAGTATTTCCACCACCACCAAAGCAAAAGCAACACAGGGAAATTCAAAGAAAACTGGCCAGGGCAACAAGCCCTTTAAGCTCCTCAATTATTAGCAGTGCAGATGAGCAGGCTCAGAGATGCCGTGTGCCTGCTGCTTAACACCGAGGTGGGCACCCCGCGCCACCTGCCACCGTGGTGCACAACCGAGCCTCAGCACGTGCCTGCTCGCGTCTCACCAAGCCCTGCAAAAAACAAACCCACGGGGCTGCCATCCTTTCTGGCTCGCGCATCTATCTAATGACTGGGATCGCAGGGAAATGTTACTGACTGACAAAACAGAGAGAAGCCGTGTGACTCTGGCAGGCGGCTGTCGGTGCGCTGTGACACAGAAGCACACGCAGCCTGCGGAGTTCAGAGGTGCCTCCAGAAGTCACTCGGCAGCCCGAACCGTCCCCGCTACGAGGGCTGACGGGACCGCGGGCTGCGGCCGGCGCTAACTCGCTGCCACCTGACCTGCAGCGCCCTGCTGAGCTTGGTCACCCGCTGATGCGTTTTTCAGGCGACCAACTCGTTTAAACTAAAGCAGAACTTCTTAGAGCGACGAGAGCTGCCGTGCCCCCCCGCCCCGCCCCGCACTCACTATCTCGGCCACCATGAGGAGCCCGGGCGGGGTCCGCAAGAACTCCCTGTCGTAGGCGAGGGTGCTGGAGCTGGCCGACAGGTTGGCGGTGAAGGAGCTGCTGGTGGTGGTCACGGTGTGGGAGCGCGGGCGCGGCGGCTGCTCCAGAGGCGGCGGCGGCTCCATGCTTCGGGGCTGCCCCGCGCCTCCCGGCCGGCCCCGAGCCCAGCGGCGGGGCGGGGGCAGCGGCGAGGGCGGCCGCCTCCCGGGCGGCGGGAAAGGCTCCGCCGCCGCCCCGCTTTGTGCGGCCCCGACGCCGCGGGGGGGAGAGGCGGGCGCGGGGGGTGCAGCGCCTTCGGACGGGCAGCCGTGTGGGGTGTGCGGGTCGGGCTGAGTGGGGAGGGGGAGCCCAGCGCGAGGGAGGGCTGCGTGCGGCCAAATAGTGCAACCAGCAGGAGCAGGGAGGCGATCGTCCCTCTGTGCTACGTACTGCCGAGGCCGCGCTCCGAGTGCTGTGTTCAGTTTTGGGTCCGCACTGCAAGAAGGACGTCGAGGCCCTGGAGTGTGTCCAGAGATGGGCAACAAAGCTGTGAGGGGTCTGGGGCACAAGTCTGATGGGAGCGGCTGAGGGAGCTGGGATTGTTCAGTCCGGAGGAGGCTCAGGGTAGACCTGATCGCTCTCTACAGCTGCCTGAAAGGAGGCTGTGGTGAGGTGGGGGTTGGCCTCTGCTCCCAGGTAACAGTGATAAGATGAAAGGGAATGGCCTCAAATTGCACCAGGGGAGGTTCAGGTTGGATATGAGGAAGAATTTCTTCTGCGAAAGAGCAGTGAGGCAGTGGCACAGGCTGCCCAGGGAGGTGGTGCAGTCACCGTCCCTGGAGGTGCTCAAGAACCGCATGGATGTGGCACTGAGGGACGAGGTCTGTGAGCGGTCACAGGCATGGGCTGATGGTTGGACTAGGTGATCTTAGTGCTCTTTTCCAGCCTTAATGATTCTGTAAACCTATGATTGATCTGGAGCTGCCATCTGATTGCAGGCTCTTTACACACACAGAGGTGTTGGGCTTTCTTCCAGAGCAGCTGAGGAATGCTCTGTGGAATCCCATGGTTGGTAAGCACCATTTGGTAGGGCCATCCCCAGCATTGTCCATCTGCACAGTCACCTGCAGCCAGCACCAATGGAGACATCCTAGGAACACGGGTTGCTGCAGGTGGTCTGTGGGAGTACGACCACCACAGAGAGGCCACAGGCAGACACCAGGGCATGGAAGGTGCAGCAGCCTCCTGAGAGCTGAAATTGGGGATTTAGCTGGCATCTCCCAAACAATCCAGAGTCTCTGTGGTGTAGAAGGCATTGTAAAAGGCAAACACTGAAGGACACTGGAAATGGAAAGTATGAGGTCATTGCTAAACTACCTGACAGTGCTGAGCTGTTCCCTGACCTGTATTCGTTTGTACTTTCCAGTCTAGCCTTAAGTGTCCCCTTTAAAAATAATAATAAAAAAAAATGTGGGTCATTTAAGAGCTTCTAATGCAACCTTCCATTCCACAGAAAGCACAGTGTTTCAAGAAGGAGCCAGCAGGTGATAGCTTCCTTCAGCGTTCAGGAATTCTCATTAGTGAAGCATTTGTAAGTGGCAACTCAGTAAAAGTGAAGTGTTTTCCATATGTCTGGTGGCTATTGTCCTCGAATTGTTTACTGCTGCTCTCCCGCTGGCTAACAAAGGATGGGCTTGCAGTGTTACCTTTCAGCAGGGGACCGAACGAGCTGGAGAGGGAGGAGGAGGATGCAGTTTCTCCCAGCAGTACGGGAAATGCGAATTACCCAAAGAAACTGCTGCTTATACTTGATTGTGCCTCTCTTACAGTGTAAGTGTGTCACAACACAGGCTCCACGGGGGTGCTTTGAAGGTGTGCCTTGGCTCGGGATCAGTGGAGCCTCTGCATGCATACTCAAAGGCACGGGTGACTTTGCTTTGAGCTGGCAGAAAAAATGTGACAGCGTTTTGCAAACATGAGCTGAGCGGGTCATCAGAATGAGGTGCCGGTTACTCAGTGGGGTATGATATACAGATACACTGTGTGAGGAAAAAAATAAGTAGACCACACTTAACATCTCATAACATTTAACACAGCATCTCAATCATAAATAAACGATTTTACACTTTTTACTATCTTTTGTGTGTGTGTGTGGAGTTACCGGTGTTTTTGTACTGGTTGCATTCCTGTTTCATTCCTTTTAAAAATAAGAGCTGAGATGGTAAGGAAGACTGTGCATTGGTTTATGTAGAGACCAGCTTCAGCTGGCTTGCAAATAAAAAGTGTACTAATTGTTCAGCGCTGCTAAGCTTCCCCCCAGAGCCAGAGCCACTGTGAGATGCCCCTGTTGCTGTGAGTGCGGATCCAGTTAGCAGCACTGAATCACTTGAAAACTTTCCCATCCACAAGTGAGTAAATCTAGGGGCTAAAATTCCTATCAGTAGCAACGCAGTAATCCACACAAATTTCAAAATGGTTTGAGTCACTCTCATCACTACCACTTTGAGAGCTGATTTATTTCCCACCGTATGTATATTCTCGCAGTGTTTCCAGGGCATTTATTGAGTGGGCTTAACTTTTATACATACTGCTAAAACTGTGTATTTTGCTCACTGCACTTCTGGAGGTCAGTGCTGTTTACTTTTTTGGCCATCAAACATCAGACCAATACACGCCTTGGCTTTTGGTCCTTACGTATATCATTTGAGCATCCCAGGTCCTCGGGGAAAAAAGTGAAACACAGATGCAGAGAGAGATTTATTTTGTTTCAACTGTATTAAAACTATTAACATAGCATATGTTTTTAATGTCTGCTGAGGATGTCAAATATTGGAACTAATTCAACAAGAAGTGGATGGCTACATTGCTGGGCAACTTCTCTGAACTCCAGCTACTGCTCTGAATTCCCTAATTAGCAAAATTTTCTCCAGCAAACATAATCAAGAAATGAGTTTCACTTACAAAAAAAAAAAAAAAAAAAAAAAAAAAGGAAAAACTGCAGCAGCTTTTCCTAATTTCTCGCATTTCTGGAAGCAAATTTCACCCTTTAACCTGACAGTACAACCCATTACATTTAGAATGTAAACTCTGAAACTCTTGCTTTTTGTTTGCATCTTGCGCTGAAGGCTCCAACTGAAAAGACTGCAGGGAGCATCTGAGCTTAGCTAGATTTTTTTACACGTAGATAGCATCAGAAGCAAAATAATTGAACGCTGCCGCTTGAACAATCAACCTTTCATTACAAAACTACCAAGAGAGAAGAAGGTGGCCCATTTTCTGTATTTTAAATGAACCTTTCAAGGGAAGGATTAGTGAGCCTTTCAAACATCAGTCAGGATTCTTACCTTTGTTTGTCAACTCCTGTATCTCCTCACAAAGTAAACTGTGATTAGAAGAAAAATACTCAAATGTGTTGAAGCTTTTCTGTTCAATTGTTTTAGTAAAAGCAAAAGAGCTGATAAAAGTATTATAATGTTTCTAAGTGAAGGAATTATTGCTGAAATGTCCTGATATCTAATTAACAGATTCTTCCACTTAAGCTGGTTTGGGTCTCAAATCCTGAGGAATCAACATTTTTGAGATTTCTGACTGAGCTCTCCAGAACTACTGTATTAGCAACAATGTGGCCCACTGGAAGTGCTCATTAAAGTATATTCACACGACCAAGGAGCAGAGATGACTGGAATTTCCTGAACTGTTTTTCTGGTTTTGAAATACAACTTCCCTTCACCCCTCCCAAATCTCAGAACTTCCAAATGTCAAAGTCAGCTAAGCAAAACAAGTGAACAGATAAAGGAAAGGTGACTGAAAGTTTTCATTAGTCATCAGGACATTTCAGTCAGCAACAAAAAGTTGTGTTCTTTAAAACGTAGGAGTGATCTAAGAAAAATAAGTGAGTTTACTCTAAAGAGAACAAAAAAGGAATTGTATTTGCCATGGAACCCAGGCTAGATGTGAGGAATAGGAATAGGAATAGTGTCGGATGTCCAGGCCAAATATTTTCACCCTTGACATCCGACTGTGCTCATCTGAGGATATTTCCAGTAAGCAATAAATCTAATGTTAAAACTATGCTTGGAATATTTCCTAATGGCTTTTTGGAACCAGCAATGTATAGGCTCTGAGCTGTGTATTTAGAGTAAATAATTAATAACATACATGACTCTCTGACAGCTTATCTAGCTCTACAGAAAATCTGATTTACGCTAGCCCAAACCAGAAATACTAGAGTTTGACTTCAGTACTGAGATATACTATAAACATGCCTGGTGATCAGTCAAGACAGATGACTCTAAACGAACCAGCATTTAGTAGAGTAAAATTGGCTTTCAGTATGACAATACTTGATATTGAGGCTCTTCTAACATTGCAAGAGAGAGTGAATAGATGATAACCTCTGATTTTCAAAATGGCTCTTGCTCTTGAAATCCGTAGAAGGATTTGCGTTTGTACGTGAGGTTACTGAACACAGTATTTGTTTGGCTCTGCTGCTCAGACACCCCAAAATTCTGGAACCTATGATCAATAGTAACACAAAGTCCATCAATTTGGGTAACAAGAGTGCATTGGATTTCACCACCAGACACAAATGTTACTGCCCTAAGGCAGGAAAATACAAAAATCAGCTGTTTACATTTCATGTGCCTTTTCTTTCAATTATTTCTTTCAACACATGAAGTTTAACTGTGTTACATGAACAGGCAGGACTGTAAACAGAGTGTCAAAAAGTTGTCTTACTACACGTGATCCACCATACAGAGAATTAAGTCCATGCTTTAAACAGGAACATACTGACTTCTCAATTTTTTTCCAATTTTTCAAACACATTACCATGACTCTAAGTAAACTGTTCATTGACAGAGACTGCGCTAAGAAAAGAAGTCACAAAGTACATAAACCACGTGTTTTCTATGCT